>NC_035438.2:3624314-3716814 GCF_002127325.2 Helianthus annuus | reverse complement strand
GAACCTCTTAAAGTTTTTTTATTCAAGAAATCATATTATGGTTATAATAACCTAGTTTTTATATAGTATGTAACAAAAAGATTATTAAAAGAAATAAAGTTAGAAAAAAGTGTTTCGGGCCAACCTGACCGAAACACGAAGGTTATAATAACCTAGTACACAAACTACCCGTTTTGCCATTTACACGAAGGGTTCATTATACTCAGTAAATCCCACCAATAGGAAAGCTAAGGTAGGTTCTGAGGAGGGTAAGATGTAGACAGCCTTACCTCTACCGCATTTACACGAAGGGTGTGAAATGTCAATATACCTTTCCTCTAGAAGGGACCAATGCGCTTAGCACCGAAAACCTATGATCAATATCCTTCACTTCGTCATCTTCGAGTTTCATCATTCGATCCACATTTCCATCTTCACATCGAGACCAAACTAAGCGGTTTTCGTGCATTTTCGGGACTTTATAAAGCACACTTTTTAATAACACTTGTGAACAACTTCCGTTCGATTCCATTCCATCACAATTTTTCCAGCTAACAAAAGCAGACTCTTTCGAATCGCAGTTTCTAAAACGAGGTCCCAAAACCAATCTCGGGGTGTTCTTGAATATCCTCAAAAGAACACAATGATAGCGATCATCGACGTCGCTCCAAACATCGCCATGACCACTTGCTAAGTTTTGAGATATACAATCACTCGAACCCATGGAATTATTTTGGTGGAAACTAATCTCTCCTTCGTCGTCATCATCATCATCCACAAACCGCCAACTTTGTTCTTGATTTTGATCGTATTCAAGCATGTTGTCGAGATTGTTGATGACTATATCATGATGATCAAGCATGTTGGAACAACTTTCTAAGGGTATTTCACGAACTTTTTGCGATGGAACATCAAAGAGTAAATCTTTAATCTGTTTAACGATGTTTTGTTCTTCTAAAACCTTTAAGAATGTTTAGCAGAAGTTTAGAAACTTAGTAACGTGGAAAAAGATCGGCATGACGTATGTTATAGACTAGTTATAGTTCTAATACCTTCTCTGCTACGCCGAACTCAACAAGACCTTCTAAATATGGAAAGCATACTACGGTCTACGCAACAACAAACGATATAGTGAATCGTTTATACATATGGAAAAATGATGGCTGGTTTATGATTCAAATTTCGAAGGGGCAAAAACGGCATACCTGAATTGATGCACTCTTGAGGAAGATAGTCATAGTAGCAATGAAAAACCAAGACATATACATCATTAGATTATAAAGAAATATGCTGAGTACGAAAATGAAAAATGTAAAAAAAAAAAATGCTTACTTTTGCTAGAAGAGAGCGGCTGAAGACTTTGCTATCGGCAAGGTGAGCATCAGACAGCCAACTAACTGTGTTCTTTGCCAATGTTCTTCCTGGCAATCTAAATTACATCAAGTTACAATTTCGCAAGTCGAACTTTGTTTTTTTTTTCTATATAGTGTTAATTGTTTAACAGGTTTTGACTTCTATATAATGTTGAATCTTTTGGAACACTTGTTAAAACACAAGGACAACGAGTTTTAGCATCGTCGTCAGTGGCGAAGCTTGAGATTTCCGACCGGGGGGTCGAAAACGTATATACCCAAAAGTTTCTATAAAACGGGGGGTCGAAAACGTATATACCCAAAAATTTCTATACGAGAACTGCATACTCTCTACTACTGAGCGAAAAGTTCGGGGGGTCGGCCGCCCCCTCCCGCCCCCACTATGCTTCGCCAATGATCGTCGTCTAGTGGTGGATCCAAGATTTTTCGACCATGTTAATTTTTCTTCATGGTATACACTACTATAACTAAAAAAGATCTTGGGTATGCATCGATTGAACGATAAAATCCTATACGGTTGAATCCCTTAAATCACAAAAAAAAAAAAAAAGATAACATCAAAGAACTTGTAAAAAGAATTAGATCTGCTTACCCTTGACCATTAGTGAACTCATATGTCATGCAAACTAAGAAATACCACTCGGCGTCCGTGAGATCTTCAGGGGATAATGCAGCTGGGGGCCTTCTCGGTTGTGGATCATAACCGTGTGATTCGGAAGCTATGGAAAGTGATTCATAAAGTTGTCTTAATTGCTCGGTCCTTCGCAATCCCGCTTCATCATCATCACCGCCATCTTCTTCTTCTTCTTCTTCCATTTCATCTGCTTGTATTGTTTTCCTTGTTTTGATGCCTCCATTGTAGTATCCATCACACCATGTCAATACCCTAATTCAAATTCTATTCATATATGATTACGCAATTGGCTGGCAAATCGTGTCTTAACAGGTTTAACAGGTTTCTGACGGCGCACACAACATAAGTTTCAAACATGATTACGACTCGTTTAACTACTTTATACCTCATGTTTATAAAACAGTTTTATGTTTTATGTACAAAGATGAATAAATGATAGATCCTAACATTGTAATTTTAATTATTATAAAAATTAAAAAAGTCAAAGGGTGTATTTTTAAGTCAAACAGGTCTTATCGTGTCTTAACAGGTACCCAATTGCCAGCCCTGATATTCCGAAGCAAAATTCGTGCTTTCGGGTAGTACTTTGAGACTAAAGATTGTTACTTTGTATGAAAAAGATACAACCCATGAATGTTAAATAAGCTCAAGAACTCCATAGCGATAGCATCACAAACAAAAGAAGCATATTGACTTTTTTGGTCAAACATATTACTTTGTCACATACAAATTGAAACAAATACTATATGCATTCAGAAAATTGGCAAAGACCCATCTCTAATTTATCTTTAAAACTTAGTATGGTAATGAAATTCATCCTTAATATCTTCATTCACTCGAATAAATATCGAATTTTGGAGTCAATGTTTGACCTCAAAAGGTCAATCATTTCTCTATCTTTTTAACTAAAATGGCATCAAAGATCCACTCAACAGTGATCATTGGAGCTAAAAAATCATGGGTTTCAAATATCTTCATCAATAGTTGTACCATGTGCAAAAAAGCTTGTACCTTGAATACATAATTAAGAACAACTTGGAAAAAGAAGTACCCTGGTTCTGTTGAAGAAATGGACCAGAAGATTGCATAGCTCCAGTTAATGCTTTTGACAGCCATAGCCAGTTTTCTTCTTAAGTGTTCCTTTGCAGCCATAACTATGTAGTTGTATGTATGTATATGTTATATACTTATATGTACAGCTCAGTTGTGACCACCATATATACTATATATATACTATATAACTATATATACTACATGATAATTAAGAAAACTGAGCAGAAGTTACACTGGAAATAGGTTTGATACTAAGATCTTTATTTAAAGAAGGTAATAATAATAAAGGGGTCTGTGGCTGAAGAAGAATACAAAATATTGGTGGGTCTTTTTGGGCAGACTCCTCTAGTTTTTTTTTTTTTTTTTTTTTTTTTTTTTGAACGGCAAACTTGGATCACTGGAGTATTATTCTGTTACCAGTTGTGGAATCACCCGATCATATTCATCTGGCTATAATGTTTATACAAATTCATAGGGAAACCCAATAAATCTGGAAAAAAAAAACCCTTTGTGGGAATCGAACTCAGAACCTACTGATCCCGTAGCCTTATGCCACTTCCAAGATGCGACTATGCTAAAAGAATACAAGATATTGGTGGGTCTTTTTGGGCAGCCTCCTTTGCTGGTGAACTAAAAGAAGATATAAAGAAGTAAGAGACAAGTAGACAAGTGAAGTGTATCAGAGTTGTGGATTAAATGATTAAATGAGTAGGTGTCAAATGCTCAATGGAATGAACATAGAGTTATCCAAGGGTCTATACAAAAAAAGTCATGATTTGACTTCTAACTTCTAATTAAAAAAAATTAAATTTGTTATTTTCTAGTGCAAAATTTTTATGTTCAATTTAGGGTGTGTGGAACTGGATTATTCGAATTTGAAGATTTGAAAATCGTTTTGAATCCGAATAACAGAGTTTGCAATTCAGAAAGGGGTGGCGGCGCAGCTTGTTGCCCGTCTACCTTCTGTTTTGATGTAACTTGGCAAGTTTTAAATTTGAAAGAACGGTTAGAAAAAGAAAATAACAGAGTTAATTACGTTAAAATTAACCATTACAGTAATTGTCGACATTTCAAATAAAATAACAGAATAACCGGATGATGTTAGTGAGGGTGGACTGTAATTGTTACAAACACGAAAGTACAGAGACTGTTTTAACAATTTTTAAACTGATGGACTGTAATGGTTATTTTCAACAAACCACAAATATTCATGTTTAAAAACCCAAAATTTAAAAATCCGGTTCTAATTTGGGTGTTTTCTTACTGGACTCATATTTTGGGTTTAAACAAGGATAAGTGATGTTTGATTGGTATATTCTTGATATTAAACAAATTACAAAGTGTTTTTCTCTTCTAAAAAATAGACTAGCTAGAGAAGAATAATGTATTAAAACTCGTTATTTTCTTTTTAGTTTGATTATTTAAATAAGAATATATATTGTAATGTTCATTTATGGTTCTTTTCCTGTTATTGAATACAACTACTCTAGCTATCAATTTATTTCATAATCATGATAATAACATATTGGTTCTACTTGAATAAGCATTGATTGAAAAAGAAATTTTTTTTTTTTTTTTGTCCATGGTATTATTGCCTAGTGTCATCTTGAGGGTTGGATACCATTAGGTTCTGAGTTCGATTGTCACAAGGGGGGAGCGGTCCCAGATTTATTGGGTTTTCTCCTGAATTGGTGTTTAGGCATTATAGCCTACTGGAGATGGATATGATCAAGTGTTTCGCTGGTGGCCCGATGATACTCCAACAGTAGTGATCCAAAATTTGTTGTTAAAAAAATACACATGAAATGAAATATCTTGTAATAAGGTTAACCAATTGGATTGGTTATAACATGATATCAACGTCTATCATATGATATAAAGTATAATACGATAAACAAAATATGTTAAAAGACTTAAATCTTGAATTCTATTCTAACAGTGGCAGGTAACAATGTAAGAGGCAATTGGTCCACATATTTGAGGGTAGTTAGTATTAGTGGTTTAGGTGCATATTTGAGGATAATGTTTACTTTTAGATAAATCAATGTAATATGACAAAAGGAAAGAAAAAGTTTTAAATGTAGGATTAATTAGGATGTTAATTAATGCAATTATGTATTTTATTAGTTATACTTTATGCGTTGTACCTTTTAACTTAAATATTAATATACCATTTCACTCTCATAATAGAAGCTCGACTTCATCTCACCAGCCTTCTAGGGCTGTAAACGAACCGAACGACCACGAACAAGACCATGTTCGTGTTCGTTCGTTGAGGGAATTAACATGTTCGCGAACTGTTCACGGACACATACCGAACATAAGTTTATGTTCGTGTTCGTTCGTTAAGGAAATTCAGTTGTTCACGAACAGTTCGTGAACACTGGTCTCGAACACTAACGAACGCAAACAAATAAAAATGAACGAAAACGAACATTTAACTTGAAAATAAAAATAAAACCATTGTTATCCTTAAACATTAGATATAAGTAGTTAAATACAACCATCAAATGATAAATCAAAACACAAGAAGTCTACTACACCACTACACGATAAATCATGTTTAACTAACTTAGACATAATTACCCCAAAAAAAGGTCTTAGAATGTCCAAACGTTGGCTAACTTAGAAAAAAATAGGGTTTCAAGTTTTCAATATGTTTTGATAAAATGTTTATTATCATTATTCTTTTTTTAATATAATCAAACCAAGACAAACGAACATAATTGAACATATTACCGAACGTTCACGAATGTAGTCGAACGAACGAGACATATGTTCGTGTTCGTTCGCTAAGCTAACCGAACAAAAATTTTTGTTCGTGTTCGTTCGTTAAGCTAATCGAACGAACATAAACGAACTTCCCGCCGAACAGTTCACGAACTGTTTGCTGAACGTTCGGTTCGTTTACAATCCTAAGCCTTCTAACCGACTTGAGATGCCATCGGTTTCTTAACATTATGGTACGATTGTGGTTTGCAAGAGAAGGAAGAAAGAGAAGCTCGATTTTTTGTTAATATCAAAAGATGAATAGAAGTATCTCAAAGTTGATAAGTGGTTTATTAATCAGTCGATTATGTATATCTTGCCCTATTTGAATTTTTATTTCCTTGGAGATAATTTTTGGTATAGTCTAAGGGGTTGTTTGTTTCAGCTTTTAATGAGCTCCTAATAGTTTAGACTTCTTACTGATTCAACACTCAATGGTTCAGACTGTTTATTTCGCGAGCAGATGTCTGAATGGTTCAGACATTTGCATCTGAATGGTTAAGTATTATACCGAGTATGAATAGTTAAGACCTCTTATCTGAATTGGTCAGATATTTGTCTCTAATGATTAGGCGTTATAACGAGTATTTTGATAGAATTATGTCACTTGCCATTAGCCTATAGTGAATTACATACTCTAGTGATATTCTTATCAGTATGATACAATCTAGGTGATAATATTGTTAAGGAAAACTAGATCTTGCTATTAGAATCACAGGTAAGTAAGTAAATATAATTTGCAAAATCGAGGCGAGTATAAAAATGGTTTTAACCCAAGTATTGATTTCCATATGCTAAATTGTGTTTATTGATCTTTACCAAAAAAAAAAAAAAAAAAAAAAAAATCGTGTTTATTGATTCATTAAGTGAATATTTAATCTATGTTCATTCAGATTTGTCATATTGAATATGAGAGCATTCTCATCCAACCCATCAAAATCTGTGTGGGGGTTTTTAAAATATAAAAAGTATAAAAAGTGGTCGTGAGTGGAGGAAAGAGAAAATGTTACTGTTTATCTGTATATTTGGGGGGACACTGTTCACCCTCTATATTTTTTTAACTAGGTTAGAACCCCGTGTATTATACGGGTTGAATAAATGTAATTTTATATACCAAATAATAAAAAATTATATCTTTAAAAATCTTTTTTATTTCACGGGTTAAATAAATGCAATTTTATATACCAAATAATAAAACAATATATATTTAAAAATCTCGTTTATTACATTTTTTGAATAAATTTATTTACATATTAAATAATAAAAAAAAATTATATCTTTAAGAATCATGTGTATTGTACGGGTTGATTAAATTTAATTTTAAATATTAAATAATGAAAAAAGTTACATTTTTAAGAACCTCATGTGTTATACGGGTTGAACACATGTAATTTTATATACCATACAATAAAAAGTTATATCTTTATAAACCCTGTGTATTACATGGATTGAATAAATCTAATTTTATATATTACATAATAAAAAAAGTTATATTTTTAAAACCCCGTGTATTACACGAGTCGCATAAATGTAATTTTGTATAGTAAAAAATAGAGTAAATTGTCATTTTAATTCCTGATGTTTGGTTCAAATTGTCATTTTAGTTCAAATAGTTTTTTTTCTCCTCTGGGTCCCTGACTTTTCCATTTTCTTGCAATTTTGATCACATTGTCTAACTCAGTCTAAAAATATGTTTATAACCAGGGGTATTTTTGGCATAACTGTTGTGTAGTGATAACCAGGGGTAGTTTACAACATAATTTATAAACCTCATAATAATTTAATGCCAAAAAATACCCCTGATTATAACTTGGTTTTTAGACTAAGTTAAGCAATGTGATCAAAATGGCAAGAAAAATGAAAAGTCAGAGACCTAGAGGAGAAAAAAACTATTCGGACTAAAATGACTACTTGGACAAAAATTCAAGGATTAAAATGACAATTTACTCTAAAAAATAAAAATGATGTATCTTTAAAAATCTCATTTATTACGGGGTCGAATGAATCTAATAAAAATTTATATTATAAAAAAAAACTAACGGATATATTCGATATACGATTGATTGGGTGATTACGGTGATGGTTCTTATAAATGTCACATAAACATAGTGATTACCGTATTTGAGTTGAGAATTGAACACGAAAATAAAAATATAGAACCAATAAACCCCTTTTAAACATTTTTAAAATAGGTTCTAGCCTTAACTACTTTAATTTAATAAGATAAATAAATTATTTACATTAATTTCAAGATAAATAATTTTGAAATCTAATAAATATTTTAAAATATTATATTAATCTACTATATGAATTGTTTAAATTTATATTAAATTTAATTGTATAATTATCTTTTAATTGAAATTAATTATCCATAAAAACAGATAGCTTCAATGAATGATATGTGTTTTTTCATTGGTTTGTTCTTTCATTGGTTTTCTTTTATTATATAGTATAGATAGATATAGATATAGATTAATTTAATTTTGTATGATATTTGTTATTTGGTTAATTTATAATATGCGTTTGGTAAATTCTATATGATTACCACCAACTATTTACATGTTAAAATTTAAATAAACAAAATCACATCTTAATAAGACCTTAATTTGTTTTATTAAACTTTATATTAAAATACTGAACCAATTATATTTAATATATTTCAACACTGAGTGTGTAAAGTTTTAATTTGAAATGTTTATAGGGAAAAAAAGTAAGATAACCACTGGCAATATCTAAATATTACCACTTTCAAATGATTTTTCATGTTCAATATAATTATTTTTAAACTGTTATCATATATTAATTTAATCATGACTAATTAATAAAAATAATTTAATTGATTGAATCGACTTTGAAATAAACGATCAATCTGATCAACATAATCATTTTAAATTGTTCTCACTTCTCTACAATTCAAAATCTTGAATATGAAAAAGATTTTATATTTAATATAGACTTTTTTTTAACCGTAAGTACGTAAAATTAGAGTTCATAGCTTTTTGCATCCTACTTGTAGAATGGTGGCTGCAGTTTGTTGGATTCTTTAATTATTCGTATGAATTCTTATTAGATTTGATTAAATATTATTAATAATAAAAATTTGTATTAGATTAAAGTTTAGATTTGATTAAATATTATTAATAATAAGAATTTGTATTAATTTAGATTAAATATTATTATTATTAGTAGTATTAATAATTTTAATCAATTAAATGAGAGAATGACAAGTGTCTCAAAACAGGTTTATTTTATTATATAGTATAGATATATATTGAAAGTGGTTGTGACTTGTGAGTGGAGGAGAGAGAAAATATAATGATAAAGGTAAAAAATATTATTTGATTTAAAAGAAGAGAGAAAAAGTATTTATTTTTAGTGAAAATATATTGATATAGGAGTTGTTTTTTAGTGGAATGTATGTATAATTTTAGAGGGTTGTATGAGAATGCTCTGAGATGATAAATGGGTTGTTGGTACCTACAAGGGTTAGGTATGTGTTGTGAACAAACAAGGATTTAAAATTTAAGGTTCTATCACCGAATACTTAGATACAAAGGATTGAGATTATCCACCGTAATGAAAATAGGGTTTAGATCATCTATCATTGTGAATTTTAGGGTCAAGATCACCATCATTGTGAATTTAAGTAGATAACTGGTTAGTGAAAAGTTAATAACTTGTAAGATTTAATAATTTGTATAATTTAACACTTTTTTTTTTTTTTGAAGAATTTTAATAAAATTTGAGAATTTATACGTCTAGAAGCTTATAGAATCTTTAAAGTGTAACAAATCTTTGAAATATCAAATAGTTATTTTAATAAATAATACAATCATGAAAAATAAATGTAAAATTTGGTGATTACATGTAAAGATACGTTAATGAGTGATATAGTGCTTGAGAAAAGTTTGCGGAGAAACGATGAACGTGTTGATAATATATTATGTAAGACTGTTACGTTTTTAGTGAAAACATTCTAACAATTTGATGGTTAAATTTATACAATGCATGTAATTTATTATTCACAAATTCAATTTCAATAATATATTATGTGACTGTTACGTTTTTAGTGAAAACATTCTAACAATTTGATGATTAAATTTATACAATCCATGTAATTCATTATTCACAAATTCAATTTGATTCTTTCTTCTTATCGTTCAACATTCGAATCATAAACTGTCTTTATAACTTATGAATAAGACAATTAGATTTCAATAATTACATTTATTTATTAATAAAACGTACTACGAATGTTTTGTTCCTATTGTTAACTTTTTGATGATGTCAATGGAGCCATTTAGTACTTTTATCTTGCACGCAAATAGCTCCTCCGTAATTAACTTTATAGCTATAACTATTAATGGTTGATGTAGGCCTTTCATTTAAAAAATAAAACTATTACCATGACAATAAATCAATGGGGCGGTGGTTCATTGACAAATGCAAAATCTTCCAGTTCAACAGACAATAGAGAATATAAGAAATTTACAGTAAAAAAAACACGCAAGACAATAAAATTCGGCAAGATCAGTTTTAATTCTTTTTCACCCTTAAGATTTATATAACTAATACCAGACTTGTTGTAATACCCCGAATCTTAATGTGCTGGTTATAAACGTGTGAAATATGTAATTTATATTTCATATATTGTTAAACGAGTAAGATAATTGTGTGAAAGGTGAAATATCTTGACAAACCTTGGCTAATATAGGAGACCGTTAATATTAATAATTAAATATATTATTTTATTTACCTTACTCCGTTTTTAATGAAACTTAGGTTAAAACGTAGATAAAAATATGCTCGTTCTAATGACATATTCGTCGTTTTATAAAACGTCATATTTTAAGAGTTATACAAGAAAAACGAGTTAAGCAGCTGAATTAATATATATAAGCAAGTAAGCTAGCAGGTCAAGCAGGTAGGTAGGCACGTCAATTGAATCTTTAAGGTGCCTGCTTGCTTGCTTTAAATAAGAGTCTCAGTAGTTTGTTTAGGTACCAGTTTCTTTAACGGGAATACTCTATTATAGAGAATCCCGAGTATACGATACCCCGTTGGGTGTTGTTAGTAGTCGTTTTTGGAGCGCGAGTAGGAGCAGGAGTAGGGAAACTCTACATCAACGTGTCGTAGATAGTTTTGAGGTATACTCTCGTTTAAGTTTATGTTTAGTTATTTATTATTTATTTTTAGTAGTTAATATTAGTTTTATTATTAGTAATAATATATTAGTAGTAGTAGTGTTAGTATTATTTTTAGGTACTAGGGTTATTGTCAGGGGCGGGTATTGGGTAGCCTAGCCTTAGTTAGGCATAGACTGATCACCCATGCTTAAACAAGGTAGGGTTAACCAATATCCAACCATGATAATGACTAGTTAGGTGTACTATTACCTAACCTAGGATTATGTAATTGTGTCAGGACCTTGAGACATAACTCAGTATTACTAGCGGCTGTTAAGCAATTGCTAATTAGGTGAGTCATCATACTTGTCTTTTAAACTGTGATAGTATACTCGTCCATAACTGGTAATAATGAGAATGCTGCAGTATGCATGTGTCAGTAGGGGTATATGGGATCCTATTATGCTTAATGAGGTGTGTCACTCTGGGAAGGGTAATAAGGTGTTGTACCCACAGGCACTTCGTGCTTATAAGGTCCAGCGACACACACTCATACCTATGTGACGGCCGTAGGGGGACACAGCTGGAGGACCAGTATGTCTCTTGTACGGTGGTTTGTGACAAGTCAAATGTGACCTATAAGGTTCACTGAGGCCCAACATGACTATAATGTGGTCACATGCCCATATTGTGTATGCATATAATGTAAACTGTGGTCTGTCTTTATAAAAATTGTATAGTATGAGCTCACCAGTATATATCTGACGTCGTTTTGAGTATACTTATCTCAGGTTAGTCATGAGGAAAGCTATAGGAACTACTTGACAGTTGGGGAGTTTTAGAAGATCAAGGAGTTCTTTGTTGCCAAAAGTTCGTAAATAAATAAAGCGTTGTACTCAGACTATTATAAGTTTTAATGAAAGTAGTTTGTTTCTGCTGTAAGTGTATCAATTGTGCATAATCACCCGGGTTACGGGGTGGGTGTTACAGTTGGTATCAGAGCCCGAGGTTTTAGCGAATTAGGTATTGCAGGAATGCCTAAGCTTTAACCAGTAGTTCTAAAAAGATTAATAGCACACTCAGACTAGGCCAAATAACATGTTCTCAGGAAAAGTACTTGCATAGTCAATTGAGTGACGCTAGAAAAAGTAAACTTGTTGTGCCTTTTTATGTGCTATATATATATCTCTATGTGATGTATATAGTTGTTATATTATAGTGATGTATCATACATACTAGTAAATCTTTATACTCATATTCCTATAGGAAGGAGACAATGTCTGAACATAGAGATGAACAAGGGTCTAGAAATAATCAAAATAACAGAAGGAGAGAGGAAGGTTCTTATAGGACTCGAACTCCCTCTCATAGTGTTAGGTCCCGGTCTAGTACAAGCATGCGTCTAAATACTGAGGATATCCACAATATAGCTGTGGAAGTGGCTAAGGTAATGAAGAATGCACAAACTGGTAATGTTAACCAATATGGAGAACGACATGAAGAAAGCTCAGCAGCCTCCATGCCAGTACAAAGGGAAGGAATGGGCGAAAGGAAAAACACTATTGCAACCACGCCACTAGAAGGAAAAGGTGAATATTCCAAAGCAAAGGAATGTACTTATAAGCACTTCATGTCCTGTAAACCTCAATCCTTTGACGGAAGAAAGGGAGCACTAGAAGCTCAAGACTGGCTCAACAGAATGGAGTCAGTATTAGACATATGTGAGTGTGATGACCGCAACAAAGTACGGTTCGCCGTACATATGTTTGAAGCTGAAGCCCTTCACTGGTGGAACATTGTGGTCCGAACAGAGGGAAAAGAAAAGGTTAAGGACATGAAGTGGGAGGAGTTTATTCATAAGTTTCTTGCTAAGTATTGTCCTCCCAGTGAGACCGAGCAACTGGAAGTAGAATTCTTTCAGTTAAAAATGGGAAATAAAACCTATCGAGAGTATGTTTCTCGTTTCAACGACATATCTCGACTGGTTTCTTATTTAGCATTGACCGAGGAACAACTGATCAATAGGTTTATTTGGGGTCTACCCTCTGAAATGAGGGTGTTTATCAAATCCAAATCCCCCAAGACTTTTGCAGAAACTGTTGAGGCTGGCGCCGTCATGGCTGCCGAGATGATTCTGCGGCAGGCTGAATCTCCCGCACCAAAAAGAAAGTGGGAAGAAAGAAAGGGGGACACCCGGAATAACAACTTTAAAAGGCCTAAAACATTTCCTCAATGTCAAATTTGCAAACGCTTTCATACGGGGGAATGTCGTTTTCCTTGTCCAAATTGTAAAAAGACGGGTCATGCTCTTCAAGAATGCAAGGAAAAGAAGAAGTGTTTCAAATGTGGAGACCCTAACCACATGAGATCTGAATGTCCTGAACTTAAAAGAAATGATAAGACACAACCAAATCAGCCAAAAGGGCGGGCATTTGTACTCACCACAGAAGAAGCCAAGACCAATACAGACATTATCACGGGTACATATCTCATAAATGATGTATATGCGCGTGTGTTATTTGATACCGGTGCAAATAGAAGTCTAGTGTCGACTACCTTTAGACCTTACTTGAACCAGGCGTCCCAAACCCTAGATCATGCCTTTACAGTAGAAATGGCTGATGGAAGTCAAAGAGAGATAGTTGACATAGTTAAGAATTGTAAAATAAGCTTAAATAACCATGTTATCCCTATAGACCTAATGCCTATGGAACTTGGAGAATTCGACATAGTTATAGGAATGGACTGGTTGACACCATATCATGCGGAAGTTATATGTGACAAAAGGATCGTCCGACTCCGATTACCCAACGGCAAACAACTAACTGTATCAGGAGACCGCACTGACAAGACTAAGAACCTCATCACGATAGCACAAGCACATAAAAGCCTAAGGAAAGGGTATGTTGCTTTTTTTAGCATATGTCGTAAACACTACATAAAAGCAGAAGGTCGAGGACGTGCCAGTAGTACGAGAATACCCCGAAGTGTTTCCCGATGAGCTCCCAGGACTACCATCGGATAGACAGGTTGAGTTTCGCATTGACCTAGTTCCCGGTACATCACCGATTGCTAAGTCGCCGTACAGACTAGCCCCGACAGAAATGCAAGAACTCAAGAAGCAACTACAAAAGTTGCTTGACAAGGGGTTTATCCAACCTAGTTCGTCACCATGGGGAGCACCCATCTTGTTTGTCAAGAAGAAAGATGGGACGATGCGCATGTGCATCGATTATAGAGACTTGAATAAAGCCACTATAAAGAATAAATACCCTTTGCCCAGGATCGACGACTTGTTTGATCAATTACAAGGGGCAAGCTATTTCTCTAAAATAGACTTGAGGTCTGGATACCACCAAGTGAAAGTTGCACCAGAAGACATACCTAAGACTGCCTTCAGGACTAGGTATGGTCATTATGAATTTTTGGTAATGCCATTTGGATTGACCAACGCACCTGCAGTGTTCATGGACCTCATGAACAGGGTTTGTAAACCTTACCTCGATAAGTTTGTGATCGTTTTTATTGACGATATCCTTATCTACTCTAAGAACGAGGTAGAACATGAACAACACCTAAGAGCAGTCCTTAAATTGCTCAAGAAAGAAAAACTCTATGCAAAGTTCTCTAAGTGTGAATTTTGGATACGTGAGGTGCAATTCCTAGGCCACGTGATAAATGAATGTGGAATAGAAGTTGACCCTGCAAAGATCGAGGCCATTAAGAAATGGGAAGTACCGAAGAATCTCACTGAAATCAGAAGATTTCTGGGGTTAGCAGGATACTATAGAAGGTTTATTCAAGACTTCTCAAAGATTGCAACACCATTAACCACACTAACCCAGAAAGCCTCTAAGTTTAATTGGGGACCTAAACAAGAAGAAGCCTTTAACACGTTAAAGCATAAGTTATGTAGCGCCCCAATACTGTCACTTCCTGAGGGAATAAAAGATTCTGCCATCTACTGTGATGCATCTCACTATGGTATGGGATGTGTACTCGTGCAAAGAGGCAAAGTGATTGCCTACGCCTCTAGACAGTTGAAGATTCATGAACGGAACTACACAACCCATGATTTGGAACTTGGTGCCATAGTGTTCGCATTGAAAATTTGGAGGCACTATCTTTACGGTACAAAGTGCACTATCTATAGTGACCATAAAAGTTTAAAACACATATTTGAGCAGAAGGAGCTCAATATGCGTCAGAGACGATGGATGGAGTTATTAAGTGGTTACGACTGTGAGATACAATACCATCCAGGTAAGGCAAACATAGTAGCAGATGCTCTAAGTAGAAAGGAGAAACCTCAACCAATAAGAATTCGTGCAACCAGAATAGAGGTTAAAACTAGTCTCTTAGATCAAGTTAAGAATATACAACAAGAAGCCTTAAAAGAGAATCATATTGTAAAAGAAAGAATGATTGGGAGACTGAAGCTACTGACAATGGGAAATGATAATATCCTTAGGTTCAACAATAGGATATGGGTTCCTAATTTTGGAGGACTGCAGGATACAATCTTAGAGGAAGCTCATAAGTCTAAGTATTCCATTCACCCTGGCAGTGACAAGATGTATAAGGATTTAAGGAGAGATTATTGGTGGCCAGGAATGAAGCGATCTGTTGCCCATTATGTGGAAAAATGCCTTACATGCCTTAAGGTGAAGGCAGAACATCAAAAACCCTCTGGATACTTGCAACAACCAGAGATCCCAGAATGGAAATGGGAGAAAATCACCATGGATTTTATCACGAAGCTCCCAAGGTCAAGTCACGGTTATGATACTATTTGGGTAATAGTGGACAGATTGACCAAGTCTGCACACTTTGTGCCAATTCGTGAGGACTATAAGATGAACAAGCTAGCTCAAATTTACATCAAAGAAATAGTCTCGCGACATGGGGTGCCTGTATCGATCATATCAGACAGAGATAGTCGTTTCACATCTAAATTCTGGCAAAGTTTCCAACAAGAGTTGGGAACCAAGGTTAATCTAAGCACTGCATATCATCCTCAGACGGATGGGCAGATTGAACGGACTATTCAGATATTAGAAGATATGCTTCGGGCTTCTGTAATTGATTTTGGTGGAAGTTGGGACACTCATCTACCACTCATCGAATTCGCCTACAATAATAGTTATCACGCCAGCATCAAAGCTGCACCTTATGAAGCTTTATACGGAAGAAGGTGCCGCACTCCTATCTGTTGGACAGAAGTAGGCGAAAGTCAACTGTCAGGACCAGAAATCATTGTGGAGACCACCGAAAAGATTCAGCAAATAAAAGAAAGGATGAAAAGTGCTCAAGATCGACAAAAGAGTTATGCAGATCAGAGGCGTAAACCCCTAGAGTTCCAAATAGGGGATAAAGTAATGCTTAAAGTATCACCTCTGAAAGGAGTGATTCGGTTTGGAAAGAAGGGAAAGTTGAAACCCCGATACATTGGGCCTTTTGAAGTAACAAGCAAAGTAGGACCAGTGGCTTATCGGCTAAAACTTCCTGAACAGCTGGCAGGAATACATAATACTTTCCATGTATCAAATTTAAGGAAGTGCCTAGTGGACGAAGCCCAACAAATACCCCTGGAAGACGTACAGGTTGACGAAAAACTCAACTTCATTGAAGAACCACTACAAATCGAAGATAGGAAGGTTAAAAAGTTACGCAAGAAGGAAATCCCGTTAGTCAAAGTCAAGTGGAACGCACGTCATGGACCCAACTTTACATGGGAACTAGAAAACATAATGAAAGATAAGTACCCTTATCTTTTTAAGTAATGACAAATTTCGAGGACGAAATTTTTGTAAGGAGGGAAGGATGTAATACCCTGAATCTTAATGTGCTGGTTATAAACGTGTGAAATATGTAATTTATATTTCATATATTGTTAAACGAGTAAGATAATTGTGTGAAAGGTGAAATATCTTGACAAACCTTGGCTAATATAGGAGACCGTTAATATTAATAATTAAATATATTATTTTATTTACCTTACTCCGTTTTTAATGAAACTTAGGTTAAAACGTAGATAAAAATATGCTCGTTCTAATGACATATTCGTCGTTTTATAAAACGTCATATTTTAAGAGTTATACAAGAAAAACGAGTTAAGCAGCTGAATTAATATATATAAGCAAGCAAGCTAGCAGGTCAAGCAGGTAGGTAGGCACGTCAATTGAATCCCACATCGACCAGAAAAGGATTTGAGGTGCCTGCTTGCTTGCTTTAAATAAGAGTCTTAGTAGTTTGTTTAGGTACCAGTTTCTTTAACGGGAATGCTCTAGTATGGAGAATCCCGAGTATACGATACCCCGTTGGGTGTTGTTAGTAGTCGTTTTTGGAGCGCGAGTAGGAGAAGGAGTAGGGAAACTCTACATCAACGTGCCGTAGATAGTTTTGAGGTATACTCTCGTTTAAGTTTATGTTTAGTTATTTATTATTTATTTTTAGTAGTTAATATTAGTTTTATTATTAGTAATAATATATTAGTAGTAGTAGTGTTAGTATTATTTTTAGGTACTAGGGTTATTGTCAGGGGCGGGTATTGGGTAGCCTAGCCTTAGTTAGGCATGGACTGATCACCCATGCTTAAGCAAGGTAGGGTTAACCAATATCCAACCATGATAGTGACTAGTTAGGTGTACCATTACCTAACCTAGGATTATGTAATTGTGTCAGGACCTTGAGACATAACCCAGTATTACTAGCGGCTGTTAAGCAATTGCTAATCAGGTGAGTCATCATACTTGTCTTTTAAACTGTGATAGTATACTCGTCCATAACTGGTAATAATGAGAATGCTGCAGTATGCATGTGTTAGTAGGGGTATATGGGATCCTATTACGCTTAATGAGGTGTGTCACTCTGGGAAGGGTAATAAGGTGTTGTACCCACAGGCACTTCGTGCTTATAAGGTCCAGCGACACACACTCATACCTATGTGACGGCCGTAGGGGGACACATGTCACACCCCAACCGATGGCGGAATCATCGGGGCGCGGCACTGAGCGAAACAGATTGTTCAGAAGTTTCCACAACAACTATCATACAATTCAGTTATATAACACGTCCCATACCGTGTCCCAAACAATAACAAGTTATCATAGAAAGCAACTAAACAATATGGGAACTGTTCCGACAACTCGGATTCTTAATTATTACAAACCAAAAGTAAATATTGTTTTAAGACCTCTAGACGTCTACGGTGGGTCTTACTGACTACAGGTGCCAGTGCAAGATCTACAGATAATTATGGCCCTGGAGCAGGTACGTGGACACGGTCCTAAGGACACAGACTCCTAGAAGTTTATTATTGCCTCGCTTTCCTAGCACGCTAGTAGCTTAAACACCTGTCACATACGTTAAAATAAAAGTCAATACATATAATGTAAAGGTGAGTACACAAGTTTGATATAGCATATAAAGTTCGAATAGTTTACGCATAACCAAGCACGTACACAAGGGCAAACGATGCACGTAAATTATCAACATGGGACCATCGATACCAACGACTTCGGGTTGACTGTCCGAGACAGTTCGCAATACATGATTACCACCGTAATCCATGCAAGTAATTGTCCTTAGCAACCCCCGTGTGAACGGGTGCTGAGTCCAAACTATAGTACTATGTTGCTAAAGCAGGTAGATAGCACTCCACGTGTAAACATAATAAACAGCAATCATTTAGACAAGTAATACATGCAAATAGGTTAGCGTTCAAATAGTTGTGTTGATTGTGATTTTGATAGTTTACGTATGTAACACCCAAAAGTGCTGAAAGCAAAAAGGGATCGAGTATACTCACAGTGGTTGATTGTGGATTGAAGGGAGCACTGAGAATAGGTTAGCCTGAATAGTTCGATGACATAACGATGAGTAACGCGGAAAAGTAAACAAAGGAAAACTGGATCGGATAGACCAATCGATCGGACAGCAGTTCGATCGAGTGGGCTGTTCGATTGGTTTGAAAGTCCGTTCGAACATCCATTCGATCGGCTGGCTGGCTCGATCGGCTGGTTCCTTCAAGTGGATTGTTTCTTCCTTTGATGTGAAGGATGTGTTTGTGTACGATGGTTTGTACTACCTTTCAAGTTGGTCGATCGAACTGCTGTTCGACCGGTTAGTCCAACCGATCGGTTAGCACTTTGTTGTTTTCAAGTATGTCACTCGATCGGTTGGTATGTTCGATCGGGTGACATTCCAATGCTTTGAAAAGTCTAAGTGTTTTAAAGTATAGTATCTCATGATCCGAGCAGTAATGATTACAATCGAGTGGCGTAGTCGATCGAACAGTACCTCGTCAATACTGCATTTTTTGTGGGCTGGTGGGTCTAAGTGCTGGTCGATCGGTTAGCCTAGTCGATCGGCTGGCATAGTCGTTCGGTTGGGCTGTTCGATCGAGCAGCCTAGCCGTTCGGCCAGCTTCTCGATTTGGTTAACTTATCACCTAACACTTGGTTATTCCCGTTGTTTGTTGGTGTTTTAGAGATATTTTGACTACGAGTTGAACCACAAAACTGAAGTCCCCATTTAGCCTACTGACTTGAGCAGGAATCACCCAAACTCGGTCAGAGACGGTTTGGAACCCAAGTTTAAGTTTAACCCGGAATCGGTATATTTCTTGGTAGAACCCGAATCTTGAACCATGTGTTTGTTTAGGTTGATTTGTAAATCGGTTCAAGTCTCGTTTTCACCTTCTTGAGTGTAAAAGAGTTGAAAGATAGGTGAAAACCCATCTTCCAATCCTTTTCCACCGTGAAATGTTAAGATCTATGGAAGATTTTAGGTTATTGATGTGGAAATCGGTTAGATCTAGCTTATTCATGGTTGAATGAAGTCAAGAACATGAAGTTCTTGATGAACATCAAGAACACCATGATGACATCACTCAAGAACACCTAGATCTTGGTGATTTCATGGATGAAATTCAGATTTTGAAAGATAGAAAGATGGAGAATTGATCAATGAACAAAAACGTACAAAGATTAGAGTGAAATACTTACAGGTTTGAGAGAAATCTTGGATTTAGTGAGAAGAAGAGGCTGGTCGGTCAGAGCTTTTCCAAAAGTGGAAAGTTTGACAAGGACAGCCCTATTTATAGGCTTCCAAAAGAGGAAAGGTCAGCTGATCGAACAGCATTCCTGATCGAGTAGCTGTCCGATCGAACAGCCTGTTCGATCGGCTAGCCTGTTCGATCAGGTTGCCCTGTTCGATCGGCTTGCCTAGTTTTGAGTGTTTCGCGACGATTTTTGATATTTCGAGTTCGATGAACGATGATTTGAGGATGATAGAATTCCTAATCAAATTACTTTTAGTCCCAACTACTATATCTAACATACAAGCATCCTTACAACTTGTTTCCAAAGTCGGTTTCGATTGAGTTTGATTCACCTTCGAGTCTTGATTGATTTGATTGATTCACCACACACTTTAACATAAAAGTAAACATGCACAAATAACACATAAGGCACACACACACACGTATAAAAAGTACTAAAATCCCCACACTTGCGTTTGATGATTGATTCGATTAGCTTGATTATTGATTGACTAGCTTTATTGCGTTGTTACTTCCTATCATTCACAGTCGATCGTTGATTCACAGTTCGATTATCGGTCGATTAGTTTGATTATACAACACTTACTCCAAATAATATGAAAATCAAAATGAAACTAAAATGAAATTAATCTTTATAAATCTTTAATTCCAATAACAGTCAACACTTGACTTTGACTTTGGAAAACACGGGGTGTTACAGTCTCCCCTCCTTTAGGGAATTTCGTCCCGAAATTAGGCCGAGAACCGTACATCGCCGTGTGATTTTACCTATTTGATGCTTCAGATCTATCTGAATAACTGCGGGTACTTGGCCTTCATGTCACTTTCGAGTTCCCAAGTGAACTCTGCGCCCCGTTTGCCTTCCCATCGTACTTTTACAATAGGAATGCGAGAGCGTCTGAGTTGCTTGGTCTGTCGGTCCATGATTTCGACAGGCTTTTCCACGAAGTGTAGAGTCTCATTGACCTGAAGATCGTCGAGTGGTATTATTGCGTCGTGGTCGGCTACGCATTTTCGAAGGTTTGAAATATGGAAAGTCGGGTGGACATTGTTGAGTTCCTCCGGTAATTCGAGTCTGTAGGCCACTTTACCGATCCTTTCCAGAATCTTAAAGGGTCCAACAAATCGAGGCGCAAGTTTCCCTCTTTTGCCGAATCGGACTACTCCCTTCCAAGGTGATACCTTTAGGAGCACGTAGTCGCCAACTGCAAATTCGCGGGGCCTGCGTCGTTTATCGGCGTACATCTTTTGTCTATCCCGGGCCTTTACCAAATTTTCCCTTATTTGGTGGATCTTGTCAGTCGTTTCTTGTAGAATCTCGGGCCCAGTCAATTGTGAATGACCGACCTCGTGCCATACAATAGGCGAGCGACATCTCCTACCATACAAGGCTTCGAAAGGTGCCATTTCGATGCTGGAGTGATAGCTATTATTGTACGAAAATTCGACCAACGGTAGGTGTTTGCTCCAACTACCACCAAAATCAATAACACACGCACGGAGCATGTCTTCAATAGTACGTATCGTTCTTTCAGTCTGCCCGTCGGTTTGCGGGTGGAATGCGGTACTCAAATTCAGCGTCGTACCAAGAGCTGCTTGAAAAGTTTCCCACAATCTCGATGTAAACCGAGCATCGCGATCAGAAATGATGTCTCGAGGCGTACCATGATTCTTAATGATCTCGTCGGTGTAGATTTGGGCTAGCTTGGCCACCTTATAGTCTTCTCGTATTGGCAGAAAGTGGGCTGATTTGGTTAGACGGTCGACTATAACCCAAATACTGTCGTGACCTGATGGCGTGGTCGGAAGCTTAGTTATGAAATCCATAGCTATACTTTCCCACTTCCATACGGGTATCGGCGGTTGTTCGAGTAAGCCTGAGGGTCTTTGGTGTTCAGCCTTGACTCTTGCACAAGTTAAACAGCTACCAACATATAGAGCAATATCCCTTTTCATCCCAGGCCACCAGTACTTGTAGCGAAGGTCCTGGTACATTTTGTCCGCACCGGGATGAATGGAATATCGGGATTTGTGGGCTTCGTTCATGATGATCTTTCGCAAATCTGTCCTCCTCGGAACCCAGATTCGGTCCAGATAATAGAATATCCCGTTGGCTTTGCTCACGAGCTGAGTTCCATCGTGATAGATTCGTTCTTTCTTCAACGTACGCTCGTTAAAGCAAGCGTGTTGTGCTTCGCGGATGAGAGCTTCGAGGTTATGCTGAGCCTGGATGTTTCGAACACCTATCACGTAATTCTTTCTGCTGAGGGCGTCTGCAACTACATTCGCCTTGCCTGGGTGATAACGGATCTCACAGTCGTAATCGTTGAGAAGTTCTACCCATCGGCGTTGACGCATATTGAGTTCTCTCTGGTTAAAGATATGTTGTAGGCTCTTGTGATCGGTGAAGATCGTACACTTTGTACCATACAGGTAGTGTCGCCAAATCTTTAAGGCAAAGACAACTGCGCCTAGCTCGAGGTCATGGGTTGTATAGTTCTTCTCGTGGATTTTGAGCTGTCGAGATGCGTAAGCTATAACCTTGTCTCGTTGCATGAGAACACAGCCAAGTCCAAGGTTTGAAGCATCACAATAGACAACGAAGTCATCGCTTCCGTCCGGCAGTGTAAGAACTGGTGCATGGCACAGCATGTGTTTGAGGGTTTGGAAAGCAGTCTCCTGCGCGGTTCCCCACACAAAAGGCTTGTCTTTATGAGTAAGGGAGGTAAGCGGTACGGCAATCTTTGAGAATCCTTCGATGAATCTCCGATAGTAACCAACTAATCCGAGAAAAGAGCGAACTTCTGACGGATTCTTTGGCGTAACCCATCCCTTGACTGCCTCAATCTTTGCAGGATCAACGTGTATACCCCGACTATTCACAATGTGACCCAGAAATTGAACCTCCTCCAACCAGAACTCACACTTGGAGAATTTGGCGTAGAGTTGGTTTCCCTGAAGCAACTCGAGAACCAGTCGCAGATGCTGCGCATGTTCGGCCCTCGATCTGGAATAGATCAGGACATCGTCGATAAATACAATGACAAAACGGTCTAAGAATGGTTTACACACGCGATTCATCAGATCCATAAAGACCGCGGGTGCGTTGGTCAAACCAAACGGCATGACAACAAATTCGTAGTGGCCGTAACGGGTTCGAAAGGCGGTTTTGGGTATGTCTTCCTCTTGAATCCGCAACTGATGGTAGCCTGAACGTAGATCATTCTTGGAGAAACACTGAGCACCTTGTAGTTGGTCAAACAGGTCATCGATTCTGGGTAAGGGGTATCGGTTCTTGATGGTCAGCTTGTTCAATTCTCGGTAATCGATGCACATTCGGAACGACCCGTCCTTCTTTTTGACGAAAAGGACTGGTGCGCCCCATGGAGAAGTGCTCGGGCGAATGAAGCCTTTTTCAAGTAACTCTTGGAGTTGATTTGAGAGTTCTCGCATCTCAGAGGGAGCGAGTCGATATGGAGCTTTGGCCACTGGGTTGGCTCCTGGAATAAGGTCGATTCGAAAGTCGATATCACGACTTGGAGGTAATCCAGGAAGATCATCAGGGAACACCTGAGGAAATTCTCGGACAACAGGGACATCTTTGACTTCAACTTTCTTTTTCTTGTCCGTCTCTGCTACAACAATGTTGGCCAAGAAGGCTCGATATTCCTTGCGGAGATATTTGCGAGCTTGAAGACAGGACATGAGCTTGAGATCTTTCGCGGTAGTTTCACCATAAACACATAGAACATCACCACTAGCTAGCACAAAACGAATCATCTTATCAGCACACACAACTTCAGCATGGTTTTCACGAAGAAAGTCCATGCCTACTATGACATCGAAACTTCCGAGCTGCATTGGAATGAGATTAATCGGGAATATATGATAGTTGAGCTTGAGAGTACAATCACGGAGTACAGAATTGACAGCAATGGTTCTTCCGGTAGCGACTTCTACTTCGAAGGGCGTCGAAAGATAAGAGCGCTTACGCCTAAGAAGCTTCTCAAATTCAAATGACACAAAGCAGTTATCGGCTCCAGTATCAAACAAACATGATGCATATATACCATTCACAAGGAACGTACCATTGACCACGTTGTTGTCAGCTTGAGCCTGACGTGCATTGATGTTGAAGGTTCTGGCGTGAGCGGCTTGTTGTTGAGGCTGTTGTTGTTGTTGCTGTGGTTGTTGAGCTTCTTGTTTCACCACCCTGTTCGGGCACCGGTTTGCGAAGTGGTTAGGGTCACCACATGCAAAGCAGGTCCGAACATTGTTTGTTGGGGCCTGTGCGGCTTGAGGAGCTTGAGGAGCAGGGAGTAGAGCTTGGTTAACAGCGGCTTGAGCTTGAGCTTGACGGGGACCATAGCGGCAACTCGCAGTGAAATGCCCGTAGACGTTACAGTGAGCGCAGAATCGGCAAGCCACACCCACCGGGTGATGATAAGAACATGTAGCACAGAGTGGGTGGGGGCCGGTGTACGCACGCTTTGCTGGCGGCGCATTGATCACTGGCGCTGAACGCTGTGGCTGTTGCTGCTGCGCGGGTACAGACTGTAGTGGAGTAGCAGTGGTTGCTGCAGCGCAACTCTTCTTCTTTCTTCTCCTTGAGGACTTGGAGGCTTGAGCAGTAGGGTTGTCGGTTGATGCGGCAGTAACTTGATGCAACGACTTGGATGGCTTATCCCAGACACCCGCCTTAACTCGCTTGTCGTTGATCTCGGCAGCGAGCAGGTAGGTTTCCTCGATTGTTGCGGGTTTGGCGGCGTGAACAAAATCTGCAACGTAATCCGGAAGAGCACGGATGTATTTCTTGATGGTCATGTCAGAAGTCTTGACCTGGTCGGGACAGATAATGCTCAACTGCTTGAAACGGGCAGTGAGACCAGCATTGTCTCCCTCCTTTTGCTTGATACTCCAGAACTCATCCTCCAACTTTTGGCGTTCGTGGGGAGGACAGAACTCGTCCATCATGATCGCTTTCAATTCCTTCCACGTCAGCTCGTATGCAGCGTCGTTCCCGCGTTTGTTCCTTTCTGCGGTCCACCAGTCCAAAGCTCGCGACTGGAAGACACCGGTAGCATTGAGAGTACGGAGATGATCTGGGCATCCGCTTTGACGAAGGGTAACTTCCACAGAGTCAAACCAATGAAACAGAGCCGTAGGGCCATCTTCACCGGTAAACTCTTTTGGCCCACAAGCCTTGAATTGTTTGAAGCTAAAAGTAGCTTTGTTGGAGTCTTTGGGCGTGATAGTTCGGGATTCCTCAGATGACTTGCTTGCGTTCTCGAATACTTCACTCACAGCCTTTGCTACTGTTTTAGAGAGGATAGCAGCAAAACGACGATCTCTCTTCTCCCGACGAGTAAGACGTTGACGAGGCCTTGATGATGACGACATGGTCTGCAATAGACATCGCCATAGGGCTCAACACAACGAATTCGAATCTCGCACGTCTTAGTTTACTAAAGCTTAGAATCACGTCGCATCTCACGTTACGTAACACATATAAACACATAAACACATAATCACAGAGACACATAATCACAGAAGCAATTAAGCAAATAGGGCACTTAATTTCCTAAATACGTACGAAATTTTATCACAGAAGCAGTCAGAAAACAGAAACCTATGTCCACATGTCGAGTGTCGTTTGTTTGCATATCGGATAGTATCACACTGTATCGTCTAACTTAGTCGTATAGCGTAGCCTAGCACACTGGTTTCGTTGAGATCACATCTCCAGAGATTTGAATCAAGATAGGATAGCAACAAAAGTCACGCTGATTGATAGCAAATGGAGCAATCAACAATCTTAAAGCACGTAAACAGGTAAATCATATAAAATCAACAAAGCAACACTCAAATCGGGAAAATGGATTGTCTGCGGCTACTAGACTTTGACTAACCATGGCAATTTAACTATTCGCAGTTGACTTGTCGTCACTTTCGACTCTAGGGGACATGTTTCTGCCTCGATTCTTGGGCATTATGCATGCGCATTCTAGGCCATACTCGTGAGTTCAGGTCGTTGGAGTCCGTCAATTGCCTTGGCGAGATAAAATAAAATCGGAAAAACTGCCAAGGTTAGGGTTTCACCCCTAGCTTAGCAATTTCTTCCTTGTTTTAAGAAAATTTAGAGGAAGTTTTCATCAATTTATGGGTTTCAGCCCCGAATTTGGTATAACTTTCCCCCGTTTTGTTAGAAAATCGCACAAAATAATCGACAAAGTTTTGTAATTTAGGCAGGAATTTGCGGGTTTCACTCCTAATCCCGTCCAAATTACAAAATTTGGCTCGGAGTTCGGATGTAATGATAGAATAGAAGGAAACAACATAAAACAAGCACATAAACTTGGTCTCTTGGTTCCTAACTATAGTCTAGGTTTCTAAGACAGCGATCCGGACTAGATCGTGTCTAACCTAATTCCCTATAGTTATGGCTCTGATACCAATCTGTCACACCCCAACCGATGGCGGAATCATCGGGGCGCGGCACTGAGCGAAACAGATTGTTCAGAAGTTTCCACAACAACTATCATACAATTCAGTTATATAACACGTCCCATACCGTGTCCCAAACAATAACAAGTTATCATAGAAAGCAACTAAACAATATGGGAACTGTTCCGACAACTCGGATTCTTAATTATTACAAACCAAAAGTAAATATTGTTTTAAGACCTCTAGACGTCTACGGTGGGTCTTACTGACTACAGGTGCCAGTGCAAGATCTACAGATAATTATGGCCCTGGAGCAGGTACGTGGACACGGTCCTAAGGACACAGACTCCTAGAAGTTTATTATTGCCTCGCTTTCCTAGCACGCTAGTAGCTTAAACACCTGTCACATACGTTAAAATAAAAGTCAATACATATAATGTAAAGGTGAGTACACAAGTTTGATATAGCATATAAAGTTCGAATAGTTTACGCATAACCAAGCACGTACACAAGGGCAAACGATGCACGTAAATTATCAACATGGGACCATCGATACCAACGACTTCGGGTTGACTGTCCGAGACAGTTCGCAATACATGATTACCACCGTAATCCATGCAAGTAATTGTCCTTAGCAACCCCCGTGTGAACGGGTGCTGAGTCCAAACTATAGTACTATGTTGCTAAAGCAGGTAGATAGCACTCCACGTGTAAACATAATAAACAGCAATCATTTAGACAAGTAATACATGCAAATAGGTTAGCGTTCAAATAGTTGTGTTGATTGTGATTTTGATAGTTTACGTATGTAACACCCAAAAGTGCTGAAAGCAAAAAGGGATCGAGTATACTCACAGTGGTTGATTGTGGATTGAAGGGAGCACTGAGAATAGGTTAGCCTGAATAGTTCGATGACATAACGATGAGTAACGCGGAAAAGTAAACAAAGGAAAACTGGATCGGATAGACCAATCGATCGGACAGCAGTTCGATCGAGTGGGCTGTTCGATTGGTTTGAAAGTCCGTTCGAACATCCATTCGATCGGCTGGCTGGCTCGATCGGCTGGTTCCTTCAAGTGGATTGTTTCTTCCTTTGATGTGAAGGATGTGTTTGTGTACGATGGTTTGTACTACCTTTCAAGTTGGTCGATCGAACTGCTGTTCGACCGGTTAGTCCAACCGATCGGTTAGCACTTTGTTGTTTTCAAGTATGTCACTCGATCGGTTGGTATGTTCGATCGGGTGACATTCCAATGCTTTGAAAAGTCTAAGTGTTTTAAAGTATAGTATCTCATGATCCGAGCAGTAATGATTACAATCGAGTGGCGTAGTCGATCGAACAGTACCTCGTCAATACTGCATTTTTTGTGGGCTGGTGGGTCTAAGTGCTGGTCGATCGGTTAGCCTAGTCGATCGGCTGGCATAGTCGTTCGGTTGGGCTGTTCGATCGAGCAGCCTAGCCGTTCGGCCAGCTTCTCGATTTGGTTAACTTATCACCTAACACTTGGTTATTCCCGTTGTTTGTTGGTGTTTTAGAGATATTTTGACTACGAGTTGAACCACAAAACTGAAGTCCCCATTTAGCCTACTGACTTGAGCAGGAATCACCCAAACTCGGTCAGAGACGGTTTGGAACCCAAGTTTAAGTTTAACCCGGAATCGGTATATTTCTTGGTAGAACCCGAATCTTGAACCATGTGTTTGTTTAGGTTGATTTGTAAATCGGTTCAAGTCTCGTTTTCACCTTCTTGAGTGTAAAAGAGTTGAAAGATAGGTGAAAACCCATCTTCCAATCCTTTTCCACCGTGAAATGTTAAGATCTATGGAAGATTTTAGGTTATTGATGTGGAAATCGGTTAGATCTAGCTTATTCATGGTTGAATGAAGTCAAGAACATGAAGTTCTTGATGAACATCAAGAACACCATGATGACATCACTCAAGAACACCTAGATCTTGGTGATTTCATGGATGAAATTCAGATTTTGAAAGATAGAAAGATGGAGAATTGATCAATGAACAAAAACGTACAAAGATTAGAGTGAAATACTTACAGGTTTGAGAGAAATCTTGGATTTAGTGAGAAGAAGAGGCTGGTCGGTCAGAGCTTTTCCAAAAGTGGAAAGTTTGACAAGGACAGCCCTATTTATAGGCTTCCAAAAGAGGAAAGGTCAGCTGATCGAACAGCATTCCTGATCGAGTAGCTGTCCGATCGAACAGCCTGTTCGATCGGCTAGCCTGTTCGATCAGGTTGCCCTGTTCGATCGGCTTGCCTAGTTTTGAGTGTTTCGCGACGATTTTTGATATTTCGAGTTCGATGAACGATGATTTGAGGATGATAGAATTCCTAATCAAATTACTTTTAGTCCCAACTACTATATCTAACATACAAGCATCCTTACAACTTGTTTCCAAAGTCGGTTTCGATTGAGTTTGATTCACCTTCGAGTCTTGATTGATTTGATTGATTCACCACACACTTTAACATAAAAGTAAACATGCACAAATAACACATAAGGCACACACACACACGTATAAAAAGTACTAAAATCCCCACACTTGCGTTTGATGATTGATTCGATTAGCTTGATTATTGATTGACTAGCTTTATTGCGTTGTTACTTCCTATCATTCACAGTCGATCGTTGATTCACAGTTCGATTATCGGTCGATTAGTTTGATTATACAACACTTACTCCAAATAATATGAAAATCAAAATGAAACTAAAATGAAATTAATCTTTATAAATCTTTAATTCCAATAACAGTCAACACTTGACTTTGACTTTGGAAAACACGGGGTGTTACAACACAACTGGAGGACCAGTATGTCTCTTGTACGGTGGTTTGTGACAAGTCAAATGTGACCTATAAGGTTCAATGAGGCCCAACCTGACTATAATGTGGTCACATGCCCATATTGTGTATGCATATAATGTAAACTGTGGTCTGTCTTTATAAAAATTGTATAGTATGAGCTCACCAGTATATATCTGTCACACCCCGATTTCCACGTGTCTCACCAGTGGGCCCGGTGGGGGATTACCGTGACGATGTTGGCAACAATATAGTCAAACCACACAATTATATAAATGCACAGCGGAAGCTTAAGATAAATATATAAACTTCAACCTCTGGTTGTAATATCAAATGTATTACAGAAGTTGAATGTATCCACAGCGGATCAAAATAATAATAAAATATTGTTCATTCAGATACGGCATCGAGTTTGCGAGACTATTCGTGATGCTTAGGAAGCTAATACCAGCCCATTTCGTATAGTACCTGCACTTAATCTTTTTGGGGAAAATACGTCAGTTTACACTGGTAAATACGTTCAACTGACACATTTGAAAATGTTTATTAAAATTGATTTGAATGCACGAGGCACAAACTCTTTTATAACTTGGGAAAATTATTAAAATCTTGTGAACGTTTTACATGTTCTTTTATGCGTTCAGTAGCCCGGGTCGTGCCGGGTTAAAGATTTATAGACACACCACATTGCGTAAAACCGTAGTATAAAAACCAACGGCTACGTCTTTTAATTTAATGTCGACAATATATACCGGGTGTACGCCTACACCGGGATGTCGATGGTCGTGGCCATTTCGTAAAATGATGCCAAGGATATCCGGGACAACGGTCATTAAACCCCCCAAAGGCTTTTAAGAAACAAAACTGTTTAAATGAGCCAATCATATTATTTAATTAACCACCTAAGCGATGGAAAAATATAATGCTCAATCAAGCGGTATTAACATACCGTAACCCAAGCCCATATAGGGGAAATAAGTTAAAGTATTTACCTTTGCAAGTATATTTCCTTAATTTGGATTAAATCACCGATAGCTTTTACTGGGGCTCCTAATCTGGAACGAAGGTTTTAATTAACCTCTTAGAATCCTAACGAGTCGTTATAATGGCCGTAGCCTAGACCGGTTGGTTCCGATATGTGAATACGGTTTAATCGCGTGAAAAGGCGAAAACCGAGAATGGAGTGCGATTCTGACCCAACAAGTTCAGAGACTTGTTTTATATAGGCCTAAGGTTCACACTCTGGATTTTGGGGTTCAAATAATATAATTTGACCCGTATCGGCTAAATTATGAAAACTAGTTTCATAAGCCGAACCGTGCGCGCAATAGGCGAAACGGTTAACCATGAGAGTCTTATGCTTATTTCCTAAGTCAATATGCCTTAAAGAGGTTGTGGTATCAGTAGGATACCTCCCGTGATGCCCGTAACGAGTTTAAGTTAATATTACGCCCCGTAGGGGCTTTTCGGTCATTTTAAAGACTTTTAAAGGGCTTTTCGAGTTCTACAGGAAATCTGAGTTTCCCGAACAGTTTATAATGTCTAAAATACTTTATTTATTATTTAAAATCAGTAGCAACTGGAATCGGGTCAAAAGACTTTGTAGAACTCATGTTTTGGCCGAAAAGGGCATATTCGGTATTTACCGAACCGTGGCCATAACCGCAGGTTATGAGCGAGGTAAAAATTATTAAAAATCTTTAAAATTCCCAAAATATTATTTTAATACAGTGGGTAAAAGTTTTGGTGACGAAATCTTGGTTTAGATAGGCGTTATGCTAATTGCGCCGTTTATTACAAAAGTTTACTTTAGATGCGCCATTTAGCATAACTCTCATTCTAGACCTCGGATTGACGCGAAACTTTAAGGACATGCTTATATTTTAATAAGCAAGGTTCTGGTCCAGTCACGTGTCCGAAATACTCGTTTTATTTTCAAAATGGCGTTACGGTCAACTTTTAGGCGATTAACGGAAATGTGCAAAAGACTCGGATAACTCATGAACCGATCACAGTGGTTTATACCATCATGTAACCTGGTCCTAAGAGAGTCCTAAGGTATATCTATACCTCACTAAAACGGGTCAGAACTGAAGTCAAAGCAAAAGTCAAACTTTTGCGACATTCGGCTCCGAACCGGTTCAATATAGCAAATGGTCGATTCAAACGAGCGCAAACAAGTTTATATACTTATTATCATGTTTCATGATTATCAAAACAGGTTTCATAGCACATACATTACAGATTATGCACAAAATGGCAAAACGACTTTCTGTTGACTTTTTAAGTGCGCGTTTGACTCGATATTTGACATAGTTAGAGTGGTGATCAGGGGGAACCCTTTTTGGGGTTTATTACCCACATAAATACCAACTCATAACTATCTTTGATTCGTCGTAAGACTGAACCATCACTGATTTATTGTAAAGTCAAACCGTAGTTACGACGGTTTGGTTTTTAGCTATTTACTAAGGAAATGTGAAACCACAAAGGGTTAGATCACTTACAGAAGCTTGATACTTGTCTGTAGATGATGTGTGTAAAATGCAACATATAAATTACATCAAATGAGGCATAAAACTAACCCTTTTTAAGTACTAATGTTGGAAAAAGTGTGCTTTTGTCTTCCTTTTGTATTTTCAGGGTTAAAAGAGCTTAAATGAACAAAAGTAGCAAAAATGCAGCCAAATCCAACATAAATACAAAGAAAAGGAAGAAACGTGGCATGCCCGACTCCTAGACAGCATCTCCCAAAGCAAAAAAACAAGAAGAAAGCTGAGCATGGGGCTGTGCCCAGCTGAGCATGGGGCTGTGCCCAGCTGAACACGGGGCAGTGTCCAGCGGACACGGGGCGTGTCCAGCTCAACACGGGGCCGTGCTCAGCGAGCACGGGGCAGTGTCCAGGATGGCCAGCCCTGGCACAAAAGACAAAGTGGTAGAAGCTTCTATTGCCCACCACGGGGCCGTGCCCAGCGGACACGGGGGCGTGGTCAGAGTGCTGCAGGTGCATTTATTGTAATTCTGAATTACAATTAATGAAGAGAGAGAGTGTCAGACGGGCACGGGGGCGTGTCCAGCGGACACGGGGCCGTGCCCAGGCTTCTGTTCAGCCTATAAATAGGAGTGCTTGGCTTCATTTCAACTCATCCCTTGGCACACCACCTCTCTCACACTTCATCCACCACCCACCACCACCATAACACCATCATCCACCACCATCATCCATTGTCCATCATAGAGTGTGTGAGTCGTCTCGGGATCCAAGATTGATCGTAAGAGTTCTTGACAATCAAGGCCATGTTTGCCTAAGTCTCTTACATCACTTGGTGAAGACAAGTGTTTAGTATAATACTTTTTATTTCTAATCTTTTGCACTTTTTATTTGGTTTTGTATTAATGACTTTAATAACTAGTTACTTATGTTGAAGGTGATCTTTCCTTATCGTTTGTCCGTGGTGTCTTGGCGTTATTTTACTGTCTATATAAAATAAAAGATTTTCACCATTCATATCTCCACGGTCTATATGGAGGTATGTTGGCTACCTGGTCGGGGGTTAAGGGAACGGTTTGGTAAAGGTCTTGCCCTTGTTCAGCGTTTAGAGGTCCTGCTTGGGACCTGGGTCAAATTTAGTAGGATCTCCTTCAATGCCCATAGGTATTGGATGGCGGGGATCCAAACTCTTTGACCCCCTCATAAGCTAACTACTATTAATACTATAACCCGGCTATTTAGGACTGTATCCCTGCTGACTCAGACTACTTAGCCGAGGGTAACGTCACCGCCAAAAGCGGGGCCTACCATAATTTGCATTAATAACTTAATTCATTATCTTTCAATAATCCAACCCTTTAGGATTGTATCCTTGCTGACTCAAACTACTGGGTTGAGGGTAACGTCACCTCCGAAAAAGGGGCCTACTACAATAACTAAGATAATCTCTTAAACAAGTGCAAAAGTGCGAAAATAATCAAAGGTTATACTAATACACTTGTCGGATCCAAGTGATTCATCTTGTCTATCTGTTTTATTTTATTTTATTTTTCAGCATTTAGTTAGTTTTTATTTTTCTTAGTTTAAAACATTTTTCTAACTTTTTGATTTGATTAGACGTTGAGGATAAACCGGTATTAAAAGCTCTTGTGTCCTTGGACGACCTCGGTATCTTACCAACACTATACTACGTCCACGATGGGTGCACTTGCCCATATGTGTGTTTAGTGTTAGTAAATATCGTGTTTTATAAATTTAAAACTTGGCTAAAAGTGTAAAAAGGGCTTAAAAATACATCAAAAATATATACACACTAACACGCATCAAGTTTTTGGCGCCGTTGCCGGGGACACAAGGATTTTAAGAAAGCTTAAAATCGACGGCCTAATCAGTTTTTCAAAACCTTTTCAAAACGCGCGCATTTTTTTCTGCATTTTAGTTTAGTTTTGCATTTACAGTAGCTTGAACACGGGGCCGTGCTCGCTGAACACGCCCCCGTGCTGCATATTTTTAGAGTAGATACCCAGATACAGAGTCTGACCACGGGGCCGTGTTCACTCAACACGCCCCCGTGCTCAACGTGACCAGTTAATTTAATTAAAACGCCCAGATACAGTCCCTGAACACGGGGCCGTGTTCACCCAACACGGGGCCGTGTCCAGCTTCTGTTTCCGTCTTATTTTTGTTTTCTGGTCCCGAGACTCAGTTGTAGTCTGTTGAGTGATTCCTATGGATCAATACTCAAGAGATTACAACTACACCTATGATGAGGATGATTATAGAGGTAATTATTGCACTAATTGTCGTAATGCACGCTCGGTTCAATATAATAACTCATATCAACCATCCAATTCATACAACCATTATGAGGAGCCCAGGTACGAGCCACCAACTTCATACACATCCTATGAAGACCAAAGGTATGAACCTCCTTCCTCATACTCATATTTTGATGAACCAAGGTATGAGCCTTCATACTCATACTTTGAAGATTCAACATATGAGCCACCACCTTCATACACTTATTATGAGGAACCATGGCGTGAACAACCCACCTCATATGAGTACTATGAAGAACAAAGTTTCGGCCCTTATCCATCGTATACTTACAATGAAGAACAATGGTGTGAACCATCTACTTCATATGAGTACTATGAGGAGCCAAGGATCGAACAACCAGATTCAAGCTTTGAGGATCCAAATTCTTTCAATCTCACCGAAGTGACCAATAGGATATTAGAACACATTAAAACTATCGAACGTTGCATAAAAGAATCTCGCGCAAGGGAAGAGGAATCCCGCGCAAGAGAAGAACTAAAAAATGATAATAACGTAGAGATAGTTGAAAATGTAAAAATGGAAGAACAAGAAAGTGAAAAACCGACACATGAGTTAAACAACGAAAATGGTGAGTCCGATAACGTTAAAATTCAAGAAGAGTCTAATTTCGAAGAAATTAACCTCTTGTCACCTACTTTCGAAAACCATTGTTTAATAACCCCTCATGCTAAGTTTTTAAAAGAGTTAAACACTAGTGCTAAAATCAAGGACTTAGTAAGTGTTAAGTTAACTAATGATCAAACCTCGCTAATAAAAGAAGATCCTTTTGAAATTAACATTACACCGGTTCCATGTTTCTTTCAAAATTCCTTTATTAGTAATATCACCATTGATAAAGATCTTTGTGTTAACATAATGCCTAACTACATTTTTGAAAAATTAAGTATTAGTGATTTTTCTCCACTTCAAATACCCATTTTTCTATCCAACCGGAAAGTAATAAAATCAATCGGTGTAGTTGAGGATGTCTTGGTTCAAACAAATCAAATGGTTATTCCAACCGACTGTGTCATCCTCGATGACGCTCCTCTAGTCTTGGGAAAACCTTTTGTAAAAACTCATGAAGCTTTGAAAAACCGGAAATTTAACAATCTACCTCTTCAGTTAGGGGCATTCAAAAGGAGCATAGATCTTGAGCGTTCAATGAAATATCCTTTTGGCAATAATGACCCCCTAATTGAAGATGAGCCAGAACCACCCGATAAGGAGGGTCTAGCCAAGGACCCTTATAAACGTGGCGCACCACGGAGGCATTCCGCGGAACTATCCTTAGTTTTAGATTAGTTTAACTTTTATGCTTTCTAGTTTAGTTTTAATTTGCAGGAATAAAACACACTCGGGATGGTGAAGGATACTAAGGGAAGCTTGAACCAACACCCCATGCGCAAAAACAGAGCCTCTCGACAATTTTTCTTCATTACTGCAAGTTCAGCACGGGGCCGTGCTCACCCAACACGCCCCCGTGCCCAAAAATCTGCAGAAATGCCCAGTTCAGGTACCTGGATACGGGGCCGTGCTCACTGAACACGCCCCCGTGCCCAGCCTTTTGTTTACTTTTGGTACTGGCAGTCTGGACACAGGGCCGTGCTCAGCCAACACCACCCCGTGTTCAGCTACCCAGTACCATAAAATCTTGTTTTTAACCCACTTTTACACATTTTAATCAACCGAAAAACTTATTTTTGGGACACATTGAAGACAATGTGTAATTTAAGTGTGGGGGGATGCTAAAACCTTGAATTTTGCAAGTCCTAATAACAAGCCTTACACAAAACTCTATTGGAACCGCTAATCACCCCAAATTTTTTCAAAAACTTTTCAATTTTTTTACTTGTCTTGGAATAACAAGTTCTAAAAAGGTTATATTTTTATAAATTTACAACCGATAACGTCGTGATAAAAAGAACCAACATAAGAAAATTATGAAAAGGCATGACAAATCTAGTTAAAATTTAATTATATATACTTGATCACATTATAAACCCATTCCCACAAAAGTGAGTTTTGAGCCTTTATTGAGCATACAAATATACATCTTTAAAGTAAATGCTCATTTTTCGTTTCTTGTGTGAATAGCCGCTTGGTTTCTTATGACTCTAGAACTTGCCACGACGATACATTCCCGGTCCTTATCAACTTAAACCCGAGTAAGTAAATGATGGAGGCATTAGGACTAACCCTTTTTCTTTCAACACCATTATTTTTCTTTTTTTTACCACCTACCCAAAATCCCCCTAGTTAACCCCTTTGAGCCTAAACCTTTTCATTTCTTAACCCAAAACAAACACCCTTTTTCCCACCAAAACCCCTTTTTTTCATTTTAAACCCTTTATTTTAGTAACAAAGCACGGTTTTCCTTATGACTTCCTTATCAAAAAAAAAAAAAAAAAAAAAAATGATGATAATAATGAAGCCAAAAGAAATAAACAAACAAGGTTATAAAAAAGAACTTTGTTTGAAAAAAAATTGCTTCATTAAAATAAAAAGTCAAAAAAAAAAAACAAAAAAAAAAGTCTTACGAAAACCGACGCTTTTTACGCTTTTCGCCCTTTTACTAACCACTAACCCAACCACCCACCTTTAGCCCAAGCCTAACCCTTCACCCAAAAAGTCCTCTTGATATTTACAAAGGTATAAAGTTAAAAAGGAGGAGGATTGATTGCTTGGCAAGCTTATGGTAGGAATAAGTTCCATGCCGCTCTCCAGTGATTCACTAAAAAAATACACCTTAGGCCGAGTGTGAGTGATTTCTCCCGTGAGGTATGTGAACTTGTATATAAGTGAAATTTTAAAGAGGCATGTTATGCCCAAATAAGTAATTTATCTTATGAAACGTTCTAAATAAATCATAACGAATAGGATTGTAAATAGTATAAAAATAAAACCCAATAAAGATCTTGGATTCCCGACACTCAAAGACAAGCCCAAAACCTTCTCTTCTACCCATTCCATTTGGGAGTGTAAGCCACATATTAAAGAGTTTTGCTTGAGGACAAGCAAAGATTCAAGTGTGGGGGTATTTGATGTGTGTAAAATGCAACATATAAATTACATCAAATGAGGCATAAAACTAACCCTTTTTAAGTACTAATGTTGGAAAAAGTGTGCTTTTGTCTTCCTTTTGTATTTTCAGGGTTAAAAGAGCTTAAATGAACAAAAGTAGCAAAAATGCAGCCAAATCCAACATAAATACAAAGAAAAGGAAGAAACGTGGCATGCCCGACTCCTAGACAGCATCTCCCAAAGCAAAAAAACAAGAAGAAAGCTGAGCATGGGGCTGTGCCCAGCTGAGCATGGGGCTGTGCCCAGCTGAACACGGGGCAGTGTCCAGCGGACACGGGGCGTGTCAAGCTCAACACGGGGCCGTGCTCAGCGAGCACGGGGCAGTGTCCAGGATGGCCAGCCCTGGCACAAAAGACAAAGTGGTAGAAGCTTCTATTGCCCACCACGGGGCCGTGCCCAGCGGACACGGGGGCGTGGTCAGAGTGCTGCAGGTGCATTTATTGTAATTCTGAATTACAATTAATGAAGAGAGAGAGTGTCAGACGGGCACGGGGGCGTGTCCAGCGGACACGGGGCCGTGCCCAGGCTTCTGTTCAGCCTATAAATAGGAGTGCTTGGCTTCATTTCAACTCATCCCTTGGCACACCACCTCTCTCACACTTCATCCACCACCCACCACCACCATAACACCATCATCCACCACCATCATCCATTGTCCATCATAGAGTGTGTGAGTCGTCTCGGGATGCAAGATTGATCGTAAGAGTTCTTGACAATCAAGGCCATGTTTGCCTAAGTCTCTTACATCACTTGGTGAAGACAAGTGTTTAGTATAATACTTTTTATTTCTAATCTTTTGCACTTTTTATTTGGTTTTGTATTAATGACTTTAATAACTAGTTACTTATGTTGAAGGTGATCTTTCCTTATCGTTTGTCCGTGGTGTCTTGGCGTTATTTTACTGTCTATATAAAATAAAAGATTTTCACCATTCATATCTCCACGGTCTATATGGAGGTATGTTGGCTACCTGGTCGGGGGTTAAGGGAACGGTTTGGTAAAGGTCTTGCCCTTGTTCAGCGTTTAGAGGTCCTGCTTGGGACCTGGGTCAAATTTAGTAGGATCTCCTTCAATGCCCATAGGTATTGGATGGCGGGGATCCAAACTCTTTGACCCCCTCATAAGCTAACTACTATTAATACTATAACCCGGCTATTTAGGACTGTATCCCTGCTGACTCAGACTACTTAGCCGAGGGTAACGTCACCGCCAAAAGCGGGGCCTACCATAATTTGCATTAATAACTTAATTCATTATCTTTCAATAATCCAACCCTTTAGGATTGTATCCTTGCTGACTCAAACTACTGGGTTGAGGGTAACGTCACCTCCGAAAAAGGGGCCTACTACAATAACTAAGATAATCTCTTAAACAAGTGCAAAAGTGCGAAAATAATCAAAGGTTATACTAATACACTTGTCGGATCCAAGTGATTCATCTTGTCTATCTGTTTTATTTTATTTTATTTTTCAGCATTTAGTTAGTTTTTATTTTTCTTAGTTTAAAACATTTTTCTAACTTTTTGATTTGATTAGACGTTGAGGATAAACCGGTATTAAAAGCTCTTGTGTCCTTGGACGACCTCGGTATCTTACCAACACTATACTACGTCCACGATGGGTGCACTTGCCCATATGTGTGTTTAGTGTTAGTAAATATCGTGTTTTATAAATTTAAAACTTGGCTAAAAGTGTAAAAAGGGCTTAAAAATACATCAAAAATATATACACACTAACACGCATCAGTAGAGCAAAGAAGAAGACTTGGATGCTCTTGAAATGATCAGATAGAAGTGTTTTGAGTTGTGATGAACTTATGGACATAACCTTGCTATTTATAGCCAATGTCATGGTCCAAGATCATCACACAAGGGTCTACAAGTGCCCTTGGATGAATGGCAGGTGTCTTGGAGGATTATGGGTCGAGTAGGGGGCACCCATGCCTCATTTATTGGTTCTTGGTCGTTCATAATGCTCAAATGGCAAGATGTTACAACTTTCTGCATCTGGGCGTCCCACGCGGCCCGCATGGGAGTTCCATGCCATTTTAATGCGGGTCGCCTAAGATTTAAATAACAGGCGCGTAAAACAGGAGGCTCGCGGCCCGCCTCAACTTAACCTTAACCATCACGCGGGTCGCGAGAGGCTTGGTTTCCAGAAATTTTAAATCTTTTGAAATGATTACGGAATCCTGGTAATTAATAACGAAATCTTTCGTAATGATTTGCCTGACCTTTCGGTTTTGAAGGGGTAACTTTGCGGTTTGGCCCTCGGTTATTTACCGATAGGGGCCTCGTGTTATTTACCCGCGTTGTTAAGTCCCCGATTAGTTTATTAATTATTCAGAAAGCCTTAACTTTCATTATTGATGCTTTTAACCCTTCTCCTACGAATTCGATCGTAACTTTCTCGTTTCATAACGAAACTTCGCGAAATTTATATATTATATTTTGGTGAGTGTATAATACCGTTACAAAGCCTTGGGAACGTTAAAGGGTCACTCAGAGGTATAATTAAACATGTTGACACAGTTAACCCCTGTAGCTTGTGATCTCTCACTTTCTTTCGCGTTTCGCTTCTGTACGATCTATGATTTATTCGTTTGAAGGTTCAAGCATTATTTAGGGTTACTATACAGTATATTTACCCTTGTTGACATTTATAACTCTCGAATTTATATACTTTCAAGGTTTGTCAAAATTAGTCCTTTATTTATTATAGATGCCACGTGTAATCAAATGACACGTGTTAACACATCATTGGACACAAAAATTCGAGGTGTTACAATATCTGACGTCGTTTTGAGTATACTTATCTCAGGTTAGTCATGAGGAAAGCTATAGGAACTACTTGACAGTTGGGGAGTTTTAGAAGATCAAGGAGTTCTTAGTTGCCAAAAGTTCGTAAATAAATAAAGTGTTGTACTGAGACTATTATAAGTTTTAATGAAAGTAGTTTGTTTCCGCTGTAAGTGTATCAATTGTGCATAATCACCCGGGTTACGGGGTGGGTGTTACACTTGTTTATACTAAACTAGGTTATCACCCGGGATTGCTTCCCGGGCTCGAGAAAGTTATTTACATTAATCATTAATTATTAATATATAAAGAAAATATCATTAAATATTAGTATATAAATAAAATAATACAAACAAATCGATCATTCGTGTATACATAAAATAAATACGAAACAAAGTGACATACAAAAGCAAGATAAACCTAAATAACTTCAAAGTTAAGATCCTGGTCCCTTGAACAGCTTGTCACTAATCAAGTTTAAATGGAAAAATTAAACAAATATGTACTAAAAGTGTTAATTACATAGGTATAGAAAAATACATACGTTGAATCAAAAGGGAGCGATTTTTTTCCTCAATCTAAACCGCGAGACAATCACATGGTGGACATATGTCCCTTTAACCTAAACTGTTGTAAAACGCGTCAACAGTAATATGTTCTTGCTTCTCAAGTATCCTTTTTTGTAAAGATGAACTTTGTGTTTGCTGAGTTATTGAGCAGAACAAAAGCCAATCATTTGTTTGGGAGATTTTTAAGGAATTAATAAGCTTTAATACAAAACAAAATGACTTACAAAAATTTAAAGATGACTTACATGGCTGCATTCTTTTCAGCTTGCTTCTTATTCCTGGCTTGTTCGCTTGTTCGCCTGTTTTTAATAGCATTAACTGTTTACATTTTTTGATCCATTTGATTTGATATACGCCCTACCACCTCAGCCTTCCCCTTTCCTTGTCTCAGGCAACTTACAGATCTGTCAAATCCAAACCAAACAATTTAAAGTATTTTGAACCAGCCGACGTTCTTACTTCTAGACGGGTCGGTGGATTTCGACGGTTTAATAACACCTCTACTGGCGACCCATATGACTTTTTCAACAACATGAGTAGGCCCAAATCAATGATCATGAAGCAATCTACAACTTCAAACAGGCATGACGGCTGACTGCTATGATTTAATTCAGATTTTGAAAATGGTTACGGAAAAACAGTAATATTTTTATTCAGTTTGTTTCCTTTTTTGTCAATCACTTCTCAAAGTCATTTAGGTTCTGTTTGTTTGCCTCTAAAATGTTAGGTTACTTCCTTACAATTTGGCCCCGAATTCACTCATGTTTTAGGTGTTCTTGTGTACATTTTAGTAAAACAATTTGACTTGAAGAACTTACCTTCAAGAGCTCAAGAACAGATTGCATTTCCTTGAAAAAAATACCAACGCGTCAAGCGGCTTCGCATCAAGAACTCACCTTTTTCTACATCTTTTCACTATCCAAATTATTTCAACCTCAAAAATAATAAATCATATCGTATATATTACAGTTTACACACACATACATATATACGTATAACAAACACATATAAATGTACCCGAGTCAATGGCCCACCTGTAAGTCCACAAATGTTGCATACATAGTTATAAACTTACCTTCCTCTTATCATAATAATCAAGGGGAAGGTAAAAGGAATCCTCAAAAACTTCAATCACAAATAACATGAGCAGTTAAATCAATAAAGATTAAAAAAACACCTTTTTATAATCTTTAACTTACATAGTTCAGAAGTGTCATACTTCTTAATGTATAACTGCAAAATACAATTTATATTTATATATCACAATAAATAAATAAAAGTAATTATTTAATGGGTTTCTAACATGTGGTGGATATATTTAAAACCTACATACATACTAAATCCAATTTTATGTGCTAGAGTCCTCTAAATCTCTATTCAATTATGCCAAAACAAATAAAAAAACAAAAAAGAAAAAAAAAAACAAACTGGCACTGAAAAGTTAGGCCTTAAAAGCCGGGGCACCTTTGTTGGACTTGGAGGGATCATAGATAATACAAACATGAATGAAAGTCTCAATCAATTCTATAATCTGATAAAAACGTTGATTGGTACCTAAGGAAGCAATAACAACACATTCAACTTTCTATTTTACCAAGATTAAGAAATGAAGAATTAAAAGATACGATATACAGTAAATAAACCCTAGAAACGAAACTGAAATGGAAAACGTGCTTTGAATAAAAAGTATGTTACTTGACTGATACAAATCGGAAAATCGGAAAGAAGGCAAAAACATAGAACAGATTAACAATAGGATTAAGAATTAGAAAAGGAAGATTTGGTTACCTTGAATCGTTTGTATTGCAGACGCTTAAATCAGTATGAAGACAAAGGGATATCTACGGTTTAGAAAATCATTAGGTGTATTTGTATAAGATCCCTTTTGAAACGGAAACTGATTGAATCTTGCATAAAAAAAAGATTTGATAGTCTGCCAAAACCACAAATCCAATAGAATTGAAAGAAGATTTGGTATTAGGAAGATTAAACATACCTCTTGAATCGTTCGAATTGCAGATGCTTTGGACCTGAATGGAGAACGGAGATAAAGGAATAAGGAGAAGAATGCTCTTTAGGGTTTTGGAAAAGAAAATTAGATGCATACAAATATAGGTCGGGTCATGTTGCGTACCGCGTCTAACCCATATTTTTTACCCAAAATTTTCCCGCCAAAATGCAATCTAGATGCAATATCACGCTGACACGTGTCCTAAATTTTTTTCATTTATTATAGATAATAGATAATAGATTTTGTTACACGAGTTAGAATAAATGAAATATTAAATAATTACTAAAAATTTATAAATTATAAAACAATATTTTTGTGATAAAATGTGAATGACTTTACATTAAGAAATGCAATATGAATGAGTGAAATAAAAGAAGCAAAAAAAACAATTTTGGACTAATATCATAATTCTGACATGTGATGCAAACATACATATATATTTTTTTAGCCGCAATTCTCATATTTTATCGGATAAATTCATCATGCAAGTATTCTGTAAGATCTAAACTCATAGCCAGTTAGTTACCTACAAGGAGTAAATGCTACTAAAAAGTGGCTTTGGTTTTGGCTCCTCAACTTTCAACAATCACATTTACATCTAGGGATGAGCAAAATGGACCTGGTATCGGTACCGAATTTACCGAACCGGGTACCTTTTCGGTACCGATTCGGTACCGACTTTTAACATTTTCGGTACCGGTTCGGTACCGGTATTTACCGGTTTTTACCCTTAAATACCGGTACCGTACCGGTACCGAACCGGGTATATTCGGTACCGGTACCAACTTTTGAGGATTTTCGGTACCGGTTCTTTCGGTACCGGACAGTACCGAGCTCATCCCTATTTATATCCCTTCAACTTTCTAAAACAATTTGTAAAATTTCATTTTAACTCCCTTTAGTTTTTAAAGTTTCAACTTGACCACCCGTACTTCCATTCCTTCACTTATAGAAAACACTATTTATGTATGTGTCTGTATAAATTCAAGTTAGTTTAATTTTTGATATAATTTTTTTCGAAAACGAGACATGTTAAACATAAAAAGTTATCATGTTCATTTTTATATACATTTTCACACATCTATTCATTCAAAAGGATCCCGGCGTCATCCCTACGCAATCGATCGATCGGCCACCGCACGAGTCCAAAAGGCTGTCGTTTTATTCTATTACTTTACGTTTTACCCATTAAATAAATAAATTAATCTCTCTTTCCGGACCTTCGTTCGTTCGTTCATGGGCAATTAGACTTTCTTTATTCTACTGACAAACACCGAAACACCGCTAGCTACTGCCCCCTTCCATCGTATGTATCTCAATTCTCAATTTCTTGTATATAATTCTACAATTCTGTTCATATTTATTTCTTATATTTGAGTTGTGAATTGATTTTCAGGTTTTGACCCTTTTTTTTATTTCTGAAATTTATTAATTTGATGTGGGAGACTTTACTGGATTTATGATCAAGAAACTTGATTGAGTGCTTTGTTTTTACATGACTAGTTGTGCCTTTTTTAATGCCATTCACAGCACAGGGATTATTGTCACCAAACTTTAATAAAAAGTTTCAAGCTTTGATGAAACAGTGGTTAACCGGAGGGTTAATTCACTAGTCTCGTCGAGTAGGGTTAATCCCTTCTTTCCTCGATCAATGGCCGGATCGTCCTCTAACCTGTCTCCTGCACAAGGAAGCACACCGTGACTCGGGATGGGGTGGGGGTTGCTCTTTGTTACCACTCTCCGGCGTGAGAACCAGTATTTGCTTGAGAGCAAAGTGTGTGTTTAAGTAGTATGTGTGAGAGAGCGGATTAGCGTTACCTCAAACCTGGTTCGGGATGGGTATTTATAACGGAAGAGTGAAGGAGGAGAGCCGAGAGGCTAGACTGACAACGCGTAGCCTTTTTGTAGGTGTGTAGGAGCGCAGGTCACGGAAGCGTTGGACGCATCCGGAGGTGATGCCACGTCCTGCTGCGGCTGTTAGTCCGTCTGCCAGCTTTTCATGCATGTGGGTTTGGTAGCTGACCGCTGTCAGTGCCCGGCCAGACCACTTGTTGGTTTGGTCACTAAAGTCAAAGTGTCAGTTCCACTTGTATCGACAATAGGATGCGGTTGTAGACCGCATCGCTATATGCGGTAACCGCAGTGATTACCGCATCCCTTGTGGTGACGAAAACACCCGTTTTCATACACAAGGTGAGCTCCTCATCTTTTCCCGAGTGGGAAAAACAAACCGGGTTCGCGCGTGCCCGCATGAACGCAGGTGAATCCTTGTCGGTAGGGGTAATGAGCCGGGTGATGGTCATTCACGCCCAGGCCTGGTGAGAGATTTGGGACCATACCCCTTCAAGTCCCCCCAGTCCAGTGTTGCTTCCATGTGCAAGTTGCAGGTTAGAGGACGATCCGGCCATTGATCGAGGAAAGAAGGGATTAACCCTACTCGACGAGACTAGTGAATTAACCCTCCCGTTAACCACTGTTTCATCAACCTTGTTACTTGTATGCACAGAATTGTTATATGTTATACACACACACACACACAGTTACACACCCATGTATCATGTATGTGTGTATGAATCTTTTATCTTGGCAACTTATGGTTTTAGGTTTGTTGACATATTTTGGTGCATCTTGGATATATTCTTGAATGGTTTATAATTGTGTCAGATGTGTTATGTTATAAGCATTGTTTTATGTTTGTTTTGCAGAAAAAAATGGTATCAATGTCACAGACGAGTCCGTCACATGTCATTCGGACTGAGATTTTGCATTCTAGGTCCGGATATACTTCACTTTTTAGTGGATCATACAACACAAATGCATTTAGAGATAAGACAACCGTTGCATTTCCACGGGATTCCCCCAAAACTACCAACGCCGTTGGTGTAAAAGTCAGAAGGGGCGATAAAGTAATTGTTGCCGCAAGTCCTCCTACAGATGATGCATCGCCTTCTACAGAGCCACTTACAAAAGAAGATCTTGTTGGATACCTTGCTTCTGGCTGCAAGCCGAAGGAAAACTGGAGGTTCAACATCTATTTGTCTTTCGCAGTTTAAACATATTTATAAGAGTAAATTGCCATTTTAGTCCCTGTGGTTTGGGCCATTTTGCCAGTTTAGTCCAAAGGTTTCATTTTTAACATCTGGATCCAAAAAGGTTTCATCGTTGCCATTTTGGTCCAACTGACTTAACTCCATCCATATCTGTTAAAGCTGCCAAGGGCATTTTTGTCATTTCATTTTGGTCCAACTGACTTAACTCCATCCATATCTGACAAAAATGCCCTTGGCAGCTTTAACAGATATGGATGGAATTAAGTCAGTTGGACCAAAATGGCAACGATGAAACCTTTTTGGATCCAGGTGTTAAAAATGAAACCTTTGGACTAAACTGGCAAAATGGCCCAAACCACAGGGACTAAAATGGCAATTAACTCTATTTATAAGGAAAAATTACAAGTTTTGTTGGTGTCCTTTTTAAGGAATTTTGACAAGTTTTGCCCTTTACAAGGAATTTTGTTGCACGTTTTGTCCTTTATGCTTAACTCAGTTAGATTTTCTTGTTAAATCTTGTCACCCAAGGGTATCTTAGTCTTTTTACCCATTTATTTAATATTATTTAAAAGAATAAAACAAAATATTTTAGGGTTGACTCTTGAAATAAATGGGTAAAAAGACTAAAATACCCTTGGGTGACAAGATTTAACAAGAAAATTTAACTGGGTTAAGCCTAAAGGACAAAACGTGCATCAAAATTCCTTGTAAAGGGCAAAACTTGTCAAAATTCGTTAAAAAGGACACCGCCTGATAAGTGGTATTAAGATAAAGGACAAAACTTGTAATTTTTCCTATTTATAATCTTATCTTATGTTAGTTTATCCTTTTTGGTTAATTTTCATTGTCAATGTCAATGATGGGGGGCTATAATATCGATATAACAGAATAGGAACTGAACATGAAAAATTCGGTTTTGATCTTAAGACGTTGCGCCCCATGACTTATGAACAAATTGCCGATCTGTTAAATGCTATTTCTGAGAGATTTGATTGGGAGAAAATCATGGAGGGGGACAACATAATTGGGCTTAAACAGGTAATTTGCATATTCTTTTGTGTCGATTCTTTTTATCGATTTCAAACGAGTTGTTTGACTTTCTTTAGGGAAAGCAAAGTATATCTTTGGAACCTGGTGGTCAGTTCGAACTTAGTGGCGCTCCTCTCGAAACGCTTCATCAAACTTGTGCGGAAGTTAATTCACATCTTTACCAGGTTTTTAAACTCCGTTAAATCTGTACCTAGTAATCTAGTATGTAATTTTATATGAAAAAATATGTATTTTTTACCTGCAAAATGAAACTTTATTCCATCCCACACGGCTTAACAAGAAACAACTAACCAAAATCTAAATCCTCGAACCTGCTCCAGCTCTGAAGAGTCACCCTTGGCATCTTGGACCGCTTAAGCACCCACCGATAAGTAGTCTCCTTGATATCTTCAACAAGTTTAAATGAAAACGATGTAGTAACCTGAACAGTTTTTCGTTCTGAGCGCTCCACGGCCTCCAAACCATCGTAAAAAACGCCACATAGACCACCTCCTTGCTATTTGGACCATCCAACCTGAGGCCATACGCGAGCAGCCATGCCACTAAAGAAAACACCACTGGAATAAGGATGTGCAGCCACACGCACACCTGCCACCACACTGATTTGGCGTAGACACAAGCAGCGAGCAAGTGGGGTGTCTCTCTTGCATTCTTCTTAAGTTAAAAGGTGTTTCTGTTGCACTCCCCTTAACTTAAGAGGTGTCTGTATTGAACTCCTCTTAACGGTAAGAGGTGTTTCTTTTGCACTCCTCTTAAGTTAAGAGGTGTTTGTGTTGCACTCCTCTTAAACTTAAGTGGTGTCTGTATTGAACTTCTCTTAACGGTAATAGGTGTTTCTTTTGCATTCCTCTCAATTTAAGAGGTGTCTGTATTGAACTCCTCTTAACGATAAGAGGTGTTTGTTTTGCACTCCTCGAGGTGTTTGTTTTGCACTCCTTGAGGTGTTTCTTTTGCACTCCTCTTGAATTATCCAGAGGTTGATCCGGGTAAACTGTCTCAGGTTCGTGCGGCGAATGTTAGCAATGAGAGGCTTGTTAGGGTTGCCGGTAAACATGGGTTTCATATGTATGTTCGCCATAATAAAGCAACTGTGCTTAATGATAAAGTATTATTTACACTTATGTGTATGGTTATTTGCATGTTATTTACCGACGGTTCAACCAAAAAGTAGGTTTTCACAACTTCTTGAACCGTCGGTAATGCTTGAGACAGCTACTTGAACCGTCGGTAATGCTCGAGACACCTACTAGAACCGTTAGTAATGCTTGAGACACCTACTTGAACCGTTAGTAATGCTTGATGTCATTTTGGCTGAACCTCAACCAAAATGACAACACTGTATGAGGCGTGCCAGAAGGACGGGAAAGTAAGACATCAACTCTTTGAAGCACTTCTTGCTTGCACAAAAGAGCTTCGTGAGCAAGCAAAACTTGAAGTTTGGTACAAAAATGCAGGTACCTTGCTTATTGCATATGTATCTACCTTAATAAAATAAAGGTTGAATAAAAACTGAAAGAGATCCCATTGGACAGCTCGAACATCTTGTTTGAACTACTGTAATACTTGGATAAAACTTCAACGAGAGTTGCCGAAGACTCCCTTTTGTTAACTACTGATGAAAGATTACCAAAAACGGACTCTTTCATCAGCTTAACTTCCAATTTTTTCTTCAAATCGGCAGCTGTGGGTTTGCTCAATGCTTTTGGAGGAAATACAAAAGAGCTTCGTAAGCATAGCTTTTCATGTTCATGAACGTCGACCCCCTTGTCTTCCATACCGATGATGTCGGCCACCTTTTTTGAACAAAAACTGAAAGAGATCCCATTGGGCAGCTAGAACATCTTGTTTGAACTATTGTAATACTTGGATAAAACTTCAACGAGAGTTGCCGAAGACTCCCTTTTGTTAACTACTGATGAAAGATTACCAAAAACGGACTCTTTCATCAGCTTAACTTTTTCCTCGCCCAAACCCAAGTCGACTATTTTCTTTATGTTGGAGTCGAGTTTAATGGGTTGTCTATTTTTTCCAGAACAGTTTCCATCGCACCCTATAAATTGCATTTTTATAAACAACATTTTTAAACAGTAAAACCAACACAAGATCACAAAGGGAGTTCAAAAAAACAAAAAAAAAAAAATTGTAATGTGTTAAGCGCCGTCATCGGCACGTTGTGGAACTGGACTTGCCCTGCTTGCCCACTTTAATTTTCCACAACGTTTCTGGCACTATGCCTTTCACAGGTTAAAGAGGGATGCACGGGGTAAAGTTACTCGCTACAAAGCTCGTCTTGTAGCCAAAGGGTTCCTTCAACAACCCAGTATTGACTATCATTGTTAGACTATATTATTTAAGTTAGAATCGTATTTTCTTATAGTTCATTGTAGAGGGGTTAAACTGTAATATCCTACTGCCGCACAATTTTTTTTCCGACCATCCTATTGCCGCCCAAAAATAAAATCCGGTCATCTATTTGCCACCAAAATTAACTCTTACAGAAACCCTACTGCTGCAATCCGTTTCACAGAACCAATCCTCGTGCTTAAGATCAACTTCTACAGAACCTACTGCTGCAATTTTAGTGCTGCCAAGTTTAATCTATTGCTGCAACCGTCTCTGCAGCTAAGGTTAAATTATGCTCCTTCTACTAACAGTGATCACCATGGCCACCCTTGCTCTTTTTACTACTCAAGAGAACCTACTGCAGCAATTTCAGTGCTGCCAAGTTTAATCTGTTTGCTACTTTGCTAGTGCTTAACACATTACAATTTTTTTTTGTTTTTTTTTTTTTGAACTCCCTTTGTGATCTTGTGTTGGTTTTACTGTTTAAAAATGTTGTTTATAAAAATGAAATTTATAGGGTGCGATGGAAAGTGTTCTGGAAAAAATAGACAACCCATTAAACTCGACTCCAACATAAAGAAAATAGTCGACTTGGGTTTGGGGGAGGAAAAAGTTAAGCTGATGAAAGAGTCCGTTTTTGGTAATCTTTCATCAGTAGTTAACAAAAGGGAGTCTTCGGCAACTCTCGTTGAAGTTTTATCCAAGTATTACAATAGTTCAAACAAGATGTTCTAGCTGCCCAATGGGATCTATTTCAGTTTTTGTTCAAAAAAGGTGGCCGACATCATCGGTATGGAAGACAAGGGGGTCGACGTTCATGAACATGAAAAGCTATGCTTACGAAGCTCTTTTGTATTTCCTCCAAAAGCATGGAGCAAACCCACAACTGCCGATTTGAAGAAAAAATTGGAAGTTAAGCTGATGAAAGAGTCCGTTTTTGGTAATCTTTCATCAGTAGTTAACAAAAGGGAGTCTTCGGCAACTCTCGTTGAAGTTTTATCCAAGTATTACAATAGTTCAAACAAGATGTTCGAGCTGTCCAATGGGATCTCTTTCAGTTTTTGTTCAACCTTTATTTTATTAAGGTAGATACATATGCAATAAGCAAGGTACCTGCATTTTTGTACCAAACTTCAAGTTTTGCTTGCTCACGAAGCTCTTTTGTGCAAGCAAGAAGTGCTTCAAAGAGTTGATGTCTTACTTTCCCGTCCTTCTGGCACGCCTCATACAATGTTGTAATTGGTTGAGGTTCAGCCAAAATGACATCAAGCATTACTAACGGTTCAAGTAGGTGTCTCAAGCATTACCGACGCTTCAAGAAGTTGTGAATACCTACTTTTTGGTTGAACCGTCGGTAAAACAATACTTTCATTATGGCGAACATCAGTGTAAATAATACTTTCATTAAGCACAGTTGCTTTATTATGGCGAACATACATATGAAACCCAAGTTTAACGGCAACCCTAGCAAGCCACTCATTGCTAATATTCGCCGCACGAACCTGAGACAGTTTACCCGGATCAACCTCCGGATAATTCAATAGGAGTGCAAAAGAAACACCTCAAGGAGTGCAAAACAAACACCTCTTACCGTTAAGAGGAGTTCAATACAGACACCTCTTAAGTTTAAGAGGAGTGCAACACAAACACCTCTTAAATTAAGAGGAGTGCAACACAAACACTTCTTAAATTAAGAGGAATGCAAAAGAAACACCTCTTACCTACCGTTAAGAGAAGTTCAATACAGACACCTCTTAAGTTTTAGTGGAGTGCAACACAACATTTCTGAACATGTTGTCAAATAGATGCATCGATCGTTTTGGTGCCAACATCGATCGTTTTGCTTAACCCTAGAAGTATGAACGATCGACAGCAGGAATGATCGATGAGTGAGTCAAAAATCTTTACACCTCATAAAACGTTTAATCTTTCCAATATCCTTCATGTTCCCAAACTTATAAAGAACTTACTAAGTACAAAAATTTTGTTCTGATAATGATGTTTTCTTTAGTTTCATTCTTCCTTTTTTGTTGTGAAGGACGAGTCTACACGCACTATCCTCCTTACGGGTCCAAATGAGCAGGGCCTCTACTCCATCCGCCTTCCTCCACTGAAGCCTATTTCTAAAGTTACTTTCACCGCTACCAAAGAATCATCCACCATTTGGCATCATCATCTTGGACACTCGCATCAACATGTTTTTCAGTCTATTATTTCTAGTTGTTCTTTACATGTTTCCACAAAATTATCTTCTTCTTTATGTACTTCCTGCCAGTTGGGAAAATCATCTTAAATTATCTTTGAAATCTACGAATTTTCATAGTAATAATTTTCTGGATTTGGTTTATTGTGATGTTTGGGGTCCCGCACCTACGTTGTCTCTTGAAGGTTATCGATTTTTTTCTATTATGTGTGATCATCATTCTCGTTACATGTGGTTTTATCCATTAGCACACAAATCAGATGTTTACACAACCTTTAAAAACTTTCACAATGGCCGAAAGACAATTTAATACAAAATTAAAAAGCGTTCAAACGGCATTGTTGAGCGCCGTCATCGGCACGTTGTGGAACTGGACTTGCCCTGCTTGCCCACTCTAATTTTCCACAACGTTTCTGGCATTATGCCTTTCACACTGCCACTTACCTCATCAATCGTTTACCATCTTGGGTTTCATCAAATAAATCCTCTTACCACTTTTCTTCGCGTTTTCGGATGCTAGTGTTTTCCATACCTACGCCCATATAACGTTCACAAAATTGACTTCACTCCGCATCATGTGTTTTCCTTGGCTATAGCCCTGACCATCATGGTTATCGGTGCTTCGACCCGGTCACCGAACGTTTTTACATTGCACGTCATGTTCGTTTCGACGAACATGTTCCCCCCATTCACAACTCTCCACCACCCTTCACCTCAACCAGCCTATATCTCGATCTTTCCCAACCCTCCACCTACCGTCTCACTTCCCGGGACAAGTTTCACAACCGAGCCCGATCCCGGCACCACGATCTTATCCCCACCAACGAACCCACCACAACCCAACCAACCCAATACTCCCTTAACCAATCCTGCCCCACGACCTCGCCCTCTGAACCTACGCCCTAATCCTAAACGTACAACCCATTACGACCCGTCTGCCTATACCGCCACTACTTCCCCTGATCACAATTCCCATAAGTTTGCATTCACCCTCACCAACACCTACGGATACTGGAAGGCTATGGTTGAGCCGTTCGTGGTTTCTAACTGTCTTTTTGGATATATTGATGGAACTATACCTTGTCCATCACCAAAAATTTCCGCTGACCCTGCTGCAGCTGACAACCCTAACTATGCTCGCTGGATTGCCAGAGATGCTCACGTCCGTATGCTTATTATCTCGATTGTTTCTGAAGCATATCAAGGTAATGATTCTCTCCACTTCTTATTATTCATTGAACCCCCCCCCCCCCTAAAGAATCTGCCGTTTCCACCCTATTATTCACCGCCTGCCAAGCAAAAAAGTTGACTTTAGGGGCAGCAATGGAACTCCACTTGAAAGGCTGGTCCTGGTTAGACGGATAAGCCCCACTGACCAAATCCTCTTGCACCTGTTGTTTGACACTGAAGGGAACTGGTTTCCCACTTCCCACCCGACGACCAAAGCCACTTGTCTCTCCTGTTCTGGATAGATTGCTGCACCAGAATAGCAAAGAGCTGGTCCACTTTTGTTTTCTCAATCACTGAGGACGTCACCCTCTTCCACTCCCAATCTCATAACACTTTCGAATCAATCCCCTATGAGCGCTTTGAACAAGGAAAGGTAGAAACTTGGAAGCAATCCCAAAACGGCTGTAAGAAGAGTGACCTTTCCAAGTGTTAAGCCTAGCGTTGAATTTATCCACCACCGCTTTCCAATTCTCCACTTGATTCATATCTGCCCTGAACGTCATCCCAAGATAAGTAAAAGGGAAAACGTCTCTACGACAAAGAAGATGACTAGCCATCGAGTCCACCATCTCATCCCCGACTCCAACCTCATACAAATAGCTCTTCGACAAATTAATTTTAAGCCCGACGCCAGATAGAAGTAGGGATGAGCAAATACCGATCCCGTCCCGATACCGATAATCCCGATCCCGAAATTTCATGAATACTTGATACCGATACCAATACCGAAACATGTCGGTTCGGTACGGTATCGGTATTTTGAGGGTAAAAGTCGGTATTTTACCGATACCGAAAAAACCAAAATGTGGATACCGTTTTCGATACCGAAACATGTCGGGATCGGGATGGGATCGGTATTTTATACCATTTGCTCATGCCTAGATAGAAGCACCTCAAGATCCGGTTGAGTTTCTTTATGTTGGATTTTGACCACTCGGCAAAGAACAACGCGTCGTACGCGTAAAAGAGGTGGGAAAGGACCGAGCCATTATTAGGGAGATCGACACCGTGAAAGGAACCTGCACTAGACACCTTCGACACCATAACATGGAGCGCCTCGCTCGCAATAGTGAAGAGGAACGGGGACAAAGAATCCCCTTGTCAACGCCCCCTCTTCAAAGATAAATTCCACCGTAGGTGCCCCATTAAGAAGAACTGAAGCCTTCCCGGTGAAAAGAATTCCCATAATCCAATTCTTCCATTTAGATGGGAATGTATTTTTTTTTAATTATTTGCACCTTATGCAGAGTCATGTACGATTTACCATGTCTTGAGGTTGACAGCTGTCTTCTCTTTACTTTACAGGTTAAAGCTGTTGCAGAAGAGATGGGAATCGGGTTTATCGGAATTGGTTTCCAGCCAAAATGGGAACGAAAAGATATACCTATAATGCCCAAGGTAAAAAGCTATAAATTTATCGATTGATAATTTCGTAATGCTATGAGTTGACTTCTTATCTATCCAACTTGGATCATAAGTTCAATGGTAATGCTAATATATTAATAACTAGGTTAGTTCCCCGTGTATTACACGGGTTGAACAATATAAACTATATAGTATAGATATTTCCTGTAAATGCAAAACAAAGACAGAGACATTTACATACCATATTGACATAAATGAGTTAATATAAATGTAACCCATCAACTCGTACATATTAATTAATGTCGTAGAGTTCGATAAGACAGCTCTAATATCGGTTGAATGAAGTCAATCAGAGTCTATTTGATACCCTTTGTACGACTTCTTATTTTTTGAATCTTTGTATTTGATTCTAAACCTATTATTAATATTATTGATAATAATTTTAGTTATGTATATCAATAATATATTATATATATATATATATATATATCAATAATATATTTAGTCTAACATATTAATATTATTATGAATTTCGAAACTTGTTTAGCTAGGATTTAAGATTCTATTGAAGTTTTAGTTTAACAATAGGTTATTGAATTAATAATAAGAATTTGTATTAGATTAGATTAGATTAAATATTATTATTTTTGTATTAGATTAGATTAAATATTATTATTATTAGTATTATTAATAATTTTAATCAATTAAATTAGAGAATGACAAGTGTCCCAAAATAGGTTTCTTTTATTATATAGTATAGATTAGTAAAAAGTGAAATATGCTAACGTTTTATGTTGGCTCAGGGAAGATACGAGATTATGAGGAATTACATGCCTAAAGTCGGTTCTCTTGGACTTGACATGATGTTCAGGACATGTACCGTTCAGGTGAGCTCTTCTGGTTTCGACTACATGTTAGGTCAATGGTCAAAGGCTGCATGTTCTTTTTCGGGAAATAATTCTTGTTTTAATCTTTGTATTTGATAGGTTAATCTTGATTTTTCTTCTGAAGCTGACATGATACGCAAATTTCGTGCTGGTCTCGCTTTACAACCCGTGAGTATATTTTGACATGTTCATTTGTCGCTGTAGTTTTTTTTTTTTTTTTTTTTTTTTTATAATGGGTCAAACTTGGGTCATGTATATCTAACGGATGAAACTGAAAATGGGTCGAAAGTCGCCAAAAGTGCATTTTTAATGATCAAGTCTCCTAAATCGTTTTAATAAAAAATCCATATTATTTACAATGATATGTGGAAATGTGTATCTCACTACTTTACAACTATGCAGTTAATATCGGTGACATATCGGTTATATCGGTCATATCGCTCCCTTAGTAAAATATCGGTCAAAATATCGGTACTGATATTATTGGCAATATTGACCGATATAACCGATATATCACCGATATTTGACCGATATAACCGATATAACCGATATATCACCGATAGTTGACCGATATAACCGATATATCACTGAATTATTGGTGTTAAATTGCTATATATATAAATTCTGCATTATATTAAAATTACTGATATCCCACCGATATCTCACCGAGATAACCTATATTTCAAATATCGGTCCTTTACCGATATCCGATATTTTACCGCATTAACTGCATAGCTTTACAATGAATCAGATTGCGACAGCACTATTTGCTAATTCACCGTTTACAGAAGGAAAGCCAAACGGTTATCTCAGCATGAGGAGGTTATTTTCTGCTACCTCCTAAATAATTTATTCGTCTAATAAATATTTAAAGATATAGAGAGTGCTAATTTTTTTTTTTTTTTTTTACCAGCCAAATTTGGACGGATACCGATAACAATCGTGCCGGAATGCTTCCTTTTGTCTTTGATGATTCTTTTGGGTAAGTTTGCTATGATTTTATTTTAGAGTAAATTACTTTTTGAGTCCCTGTGTTTTAGTGGTTTTAACCACTTGAGTCCAAAATCAAAAAGTTTAACGCCCTGAGTCCCTAGCCATTTATTTTATAACATTTTGAGTCCTGTTTTGTTCATTTTATAACGATTTGAGTCCAAAAAATTGGACTCGAAAGGTTAAAATTTGGACTCAAAGGACTCAAATGGTTAATGAAAATGCTTATAGGGACTCAGGTCGTTAAACTTTTTGCTTTCGGACTCAACTAGTTAAAACCGCTAAAACACAGGGACTCAAAAAGTAATTTACCCTTTATTTTATTTGCGTATCCAATAAAGTTAAAACTTTATAGTGTATATTAATATTCCCTCGGTTTGATGGCATCAGATTTGAGCAATACGTTGAATATGCTCTTGATGTCCCGATGTATTTCGTCTATCGGAAGAAAAAGTATATCGATTGTGCGGGATTGTCCTTCAGGGTTTGATTCTACCCTCGATAGTCAATTTGATTACGTAATTAAGCTTTCTGTGAGAATAACTGTCGTAATTTACAGGACTTCCTAGCAGGAAAACTCGCTCCACTTCCAGGTGAATATCCAACTCTAAACGATTGGGAAAATCACCTCACTACAATATTCCCCGAGGTATGTTAAATCAATAACACGATACATATAGACAATAGACCCCCTTTTCCCCTTTTTTATTATAATCTCAATTATGTTTCTTTCGGAACCAGGTTAGACTTAAACGATATTTGGAAATGAGGGGTGCTGACGGAGGGCCATGGAGAAGGTTATGTGCATTGCCCGCTTTTTGGGTAGGTTCGATGAATAATCCGTTTTACTTTGTTAAATTAAAGAGTAAAATGTCATTTTCATCTCTGAGGTTTGGCAAGTATTGCGACTTTCGTCCAAAGGTTTGTTTATCGGCAAAGGTTTAAAATCTTGCCATTTTCATCCGGCTCGTGAACTGCATCCATTTTTCTCCGTTAGGTTAGGGATATTTCCGTCTTTTTTGTTAACTTAAAGGGCAATTCGGTCTTTTTCACTTTATGTAAACTCACTGGAGATGTGTGAAAAAGACCGAATTGCCCTTTAAGTTAACAAAAAAGACGGAAATACCCCTGACTTAACGGAGAAAAATGGATGGAGATAACGAGATGAATGAAATGGAAAAATTAAACCTTTTGGATTTAGACGCAGAAAAACAAACCTTTGGACGAAAGTCGCAAAACTAGCCAAACCTCAGGGACGAAAATGACATTTTACTCTAAATTAAATCATTTAAGGTGTTCTTTACCTTTTTAGCTTTTCCCGTATAGATCTCATTGTAGTGCAACTGAACGACAGGTGGGCATATTGTACGATGATATATCTCTGCAAAATGTTTTGGACATGACAGCCGATTGGACTGAAGGTGAACGACAGATGTTGAGAAATAAGGTAATACGAGCATGTAAAAAAAGTAATTTTTTTTGGTTGTGGATCTCTTTTCTTTTCATTATACAATTAAAAGTAATATAAATCCCGTACGGATTAATGTTTAAAGGTTCCTGTAACTGGTCTGAAAACCCCATTCCGTGATGGGTTGCTGAAACATGTCGCTGAAGATGTTTTACAGTTTGCAAAGGTGATTGTGAAACTCGGATTGATTGATACACGTGTCGGCCAGTACGTTATTAATCCTCTTAATGAACGCCTTTTATTCAGGATGGCCTGGAGAGAAGAGGATATAAAGAAACAGGATTCTTGAATGAAGTGGCAGAGGTTGTTAGAACAGGTGAATTATGCTTCTTATATCTTGTTCTTTCCGTTTTGCGTTTGATTTATAAATAATTAGTATTTGACCTGCCGCGTGTTGCGGCAGCATCGAAACTCAAAATTTACGTCAAAAACGTATTCGAACAAACTTTATGTCAAAAATGCAGACCAACTGAAAACGCACATGAAAATAAGTATGAAAACGTATTATATTTGACATGACTCATTACCGAGAAAATTTACGTCGAAACGTAAACCAACTTGGATTTATAATGGAACGTACTTATAAATAAGTACGTAAGAAATAGTGTTTTTTACGTTAAAGAATGGTACGTTGCGGCGGAGTCGAAACGTAAAGTAACTCGAATTTATACCCCCTAGTGAAAACGTATTATATTTGGCTCGACTCGTTTCCGAACACAACGTAGACCAACCAAAAACGAACTTAAAAATAAGCACAAAAGCGTTATATATTTGGCCCACGTACATAAAAATAAGCACGTAAAACTTGAGGGGGTCAAAATGACATTTTACAAAGTGTTTAGAAAGCTGAGGGGGTGTAAGTGGCAATGCTAAAAGCTGAAAGGTTGAATACACAAAGAAAAAAAAAACCATGGATAGCATTGTTGTAAATATGGCAAAGAAAAATAATAAAAAATAGAGGTTGTGTCTTAGGAACTATTCCTAAGACACCCTCTTTTGTTGTATATATATAATATGAAAAAGTATATCGTACATTACGGCTTAACGTACTTCACGTACGACAACGTGCGTGATTTTTTCTATAACATGCGTGATTAATGTTTTCAATATGCGTGATTATTGTGTTTCAACGTGCGTGATTTTGGATTTTTGAGTTATAACGTGCGTGATTTTAAAATGAACGTGCGTAATTACCTGTCGTACGTGATGTACGTTAAGCCGTAATGTACGTTAACCTTCCTCATATAATATAATGTGTTATCACTATAAAAACTATTTTATTATGATTAACCCATTTTATATCTATATCATATGATTTAGGAGGTTTTAAGAATTTTAAGTGCACTAGTGGCGACTTCCGAACCACTTGACCCGCTTCATTTCTAGCTCAATTTAAGTTATTTTTATCCGTTTGACCCATTAGTGGAAAAATGTATATTATTAATCTTATATTTATCTAGGCCATTTCCCATCAAGTGATTTGTATGAATCATTAATATTTATTCAAGCCGACTCGCGTGCTCATAAACGGGTCGAAATTACCATTTCTATTACTTACTTTCGGTTAGTTGCAGGTTTAACTCCAGCAGAGAAGATTCTAGATTTATACCATGGGAAATGGGGACAAACCGTCGACCCTGTATTCGAGGAACTACTCTACTAAGATGCTCAACTTATTGTCAACATTTCTGTATGCATCTCTCATTCAATATTTGTAATTTGTGTCGCTTTTCACCGTCTTTTTACGCATTGTGAATTGCACGTGCTATTTTGTAGGAATAAGCTTGTGTCCGGCATGCATTCACCGATGCAGCAATATACATTTAGTGAGTTATACTACCATTTAAGACGTCTGAGGTTCCGACAAACGTAGGATCCTTTGTACAACTGCAATTTATTTAACTTAAAATGATATGTATTTGTGTTTTTCCTTTCAAGTAACCATTCTACTAAGTTATAAATTTTAATCAAGACCCATCACTTTGATTGCAAAGTAATAATACCAAAGCACAAGACACATAAGGAATATGTCGTCGTGCCTCATTGCTCGTTTGTGGAATAAAGTTACTTTGGTTTCGGCTAAATGGACGCTCATAAAGTATTAATGCGAGCGCCCAACGACCATTCATAGCCTAGAGTGGTTCTTATTACCGTAGGAACATTATTCGGAACGCTAAATTTTCTTAATAATCACTTTTACCAAATAAAGAACAAAACCTATGAATAAGTTAAACTTGTGTTTTATCAGTTTGATCCCAATTTTTCTTTGATTTAATCTATCTCCACCCAAATAGTGCATTGGATTAAATTACTCCACCAAATCGGGTTCGGGTCTTGTGTATCCTATATATATATATATATATATATATATATATATAGGGCAAGGATAAATCGAAAACCCACTCCAGTTGACTAAACCCTGAAAACCCATTAATCACCATTGATCAAACTAAATGAATGGGTGAGATTAAGTTTGGGCCATGTCTTTCTTTATTTCCACTTTTCTGTATTATTTAATACATTGATTGTACATTAAAGGGCAATATAGGAAACATAATTTCATCTCTTTCAAGAAAGACAAAAGTCTCTATATGCACAGACCATCAAATCGGCTGCATTACCTACTTCAGTTGTCTTCTTCATTTCAAAAATTCAAAAACATCAAAACAAATTCTCTCTCTTCCAAAAATTTTCATCAAACATTCTTCATCTATACCCAAATCAGCGAAGATGTTCAACTATACCCAGAATCACCGGCCAAAAAATCGCTTAAAGATCTTCAAAATCACCGTAGAATATCAACGAACGCCGGAGATATTCAAGAATCACGGGAGAATTTCAACGGTCACCGCCGGAAAAAAATCAGGCTAAAAACGAGAGGATTCCAGGTGCGTCGCTTCTTTGTTGACTAAAATTATCAGCTTTGTTTTAGCTATTCAGAATTAGAGAGTTTCAGATGATGATGACGATGACGGTGGAGTTTGTTGAAAGTTTGTTTTAGATCTGCTTTTAAAGGAATTCGAGCAGTTAGGGAGGCCGCCGGAGTGTGTGGGGGTGGTTTAAGATGGTGGCGGTCAGATGGAGATGGTAATGGTGGTCTGGTGGGGCTGTTGCAAGGTGGTTGTCGGGTGGGGCTGGTGCAACATGCTGGTAGTGGTGGTTGGCGGAGGTGGTGTCGGGTGGGGCTGGTGCACTTGTATATATTTTCAACATTTGTGAGATACGAGTCAACATTTTGTTTCTGTCTTCAAAGATTTAGGAATAGGTAGAGTTTTGGAAGAACCCAATCGACTTTTAACACATATATAACATTATTTCACTGTCTTCAAAGATTTAGGAATAGGTAGAGTTTTTTTTATTAAGTGCATGAATTTGAATAAACACACCTCTCTTTCGTAATAAAGAAGTCATTTTTCTATTAAGCATTCTTTGATCTCATGTAAACATTATATATACTTATGTAAATGCAGGGATGAAACATGGTGGTTTTTACAGAGAGAGATGCAGGGATGGGATGGTGGTGATGAGTCAACTTGTGCAGATTTATTTTTGTATTGATTTATATATTTATATGAAGAAGATTATTTGTTTTCAGTTAGAATGATGTTAGGATCTGATGTTTATATAACAAATAAATGTAACTAGCAAAACATATATGAATATAGGATTTGTTACATTGCTAAAACCCACTTACGTTGTGTTACATAAAAACCTTTCTAAAAAAATAGGAAGTGTAATATACAAATATTTGAACATTTTTTAAAAAAAGAAACACAAAAAAACACCGAGTAGTTTTTTTTTTTAATATTACAAATTTTAGGTTACATAATATATATGTCCAAAAAAATGTAACATACATATTTTCAATATGTTATGACTTATATGTCCAAAAAAATGTAACATACAAATTTTCAATATTTTTTTAAAAGAAAACTAGTAAGTGTTTTTTTTTTTTTTTTTTTCATAAATAGGGAATGTAACATAAATGTACACGAACCTATTTAGACTGTGGGGTATGGTGGGGCTTGGGTTGGGCGTGGGTTGGGGCGGGTGCTGACACGTGGGTTGGGATGGACCACATGGTTGGGGTTTGGGGGTACATGTGCCAAAATACAAAATACATACGTATAAATAGATGTATGAAATTGCAATACATGTTGTTTTGGATAAGATAAGCTTGTTTTAATGGAGCATGAGATAAGTATGTTATTGGTATTTAAAAAGAAACGTTGGAATCTCTCACTTACAATGATGCCTTTGCTTTGAGTGAATTATTTTTCTATATACTAATTTTCTTAATTAATATACAACGTTGTCATGAAAAAAAAAAAAGATATTCAAGCAAACATCAACAAAAGCATATGATCAAACACACATAGAGCAAAAATGTACAAAAATCTCAGTGAAAAAAAAATGTAACAAGGATACAGCAAAAATGTACAAAAATCTGAGGCAAAAATAAAATGTAACATGGTAAAAACAAAACCAAAAAATCCATAACATATAAAATTCTCAGATTCAACACATCAAAAGTCTACATGAAAATATAACATGTTTTTTTTCTTCGATTGTTACATTTCTAACACCCGGTTACACAGTGTTACATAAAAATTGTTATGAGAATTGTTACATCAAAAATATAACATGCATATAAAAATATAACTTTATTAACAAGAATCCAACAACACCAGATCCACAAAACACAACAAAAATGCCTGGTTCGAACAAAAATGTGTAATTTCACCGGATCTTGCCTGGTTCGAACAAAAAACTTCAGCCTTCTCTGTAGGTAAAAAAAATGTTTTTTTATGTGTATATATTCACCGGATCTTGCCTGGTTCGAACAAAAAATTTCACTTTATTTTTATTATACAAAGCCCACCTTTTTCATGATTATGTCATGTAAAAACTACAAATAATAACATTAAACAAGAAAAGTAACTTCGATTTTAATCCAATGAACAAAAACTTAAAACAAATTGTTTGATCGGTACTGATCTGAAATAAATTTTACACAAAAAAATTGATGCAATCAATAATCAAAACAAACAGATCCATAAAACAAAAACTTAAACCCCTTCATCTTCTTGAACAACAAAGAAAAATTGCAGATCCATAAAACACAACAAAAATGCAGACTAAAAAAGTGTAGATTTGCAAACAAAGCTGAAAAATAAACATACTTTTTCACCTTCTTGAACAAAAATTTCGAACAAAAACCTTCAGTCTCCTCAAAAACGTAAAAAAGATGTGTAATTTCACTCAATCTTTGACTAGTTCAAACAAAAACCTTCAGCATCTCTTCGAGATCTCATTCATCATCTTCTTCATGTGCAATTTTCTTCAAATTAAATTAAAGAGGATCCGTCTTCATGAGGTTTGAAACTCAGTGGTACCTTCATCCACCGTCATCACCAAAGTTTAGATCTGAACCTCAAACGAACCCTAAGTGCACCGCAAAACCACCCCATATCGCAAACGAGATAGATCTGGGTTTTTTGATCTGAACAAAGTGGTAGTGGGTTTTTTGGTAGAGGAGAGAGAGATGAGTGAGGAGAGTGGTAGTTGCAATTAAAATGAGGTCTGGGTTTTTTTATAAGTGTTGCTCTAATAAATTCTAGAGAGAGAAAATGTACAATTAAGATGAATTGTGTTTTTAAATTCTTGAAGTTATATGATAAAGAGACGTAGAGATAGAAAGAGAGAGAAATTAAAGTAAAGATGAATTGGAGAAAGATGGAAAGCATGTGAGAGAAGCTTTACAAGTACACAAGTAATTAATGGAAAGCATGACAAGAAAAGCAATGTTGAAAAGGTCTGCATGTGTAGACTTACAAATGAAAAGGGGTCACCCAATTCTCAAAAGGTAAAAGAAAGAAAATGTCAAAATTGCCCTTGTCTCCTCACAACTAACAAGCAACGTGGCTAAATCTGATCCACATGTGAGAGTTTTCAGGGTTTAGTCAACTGGAGTGGGTTTTCTCCTTATAATTAGCCTATATATATATATATATATATATATATATATATATATATATATATATATATATATATATATATATATATATATATATATATATATATATATATATTCAAAGACATGTAGCCATTAGAACTTTCCAACGGTCAAAAAAAGCATCACAGCGGTACTTTGTGCATCGGTGAGTAGTCATCGAGATTTGGGGTTTCACCGAAGGGAAGAGGGGTCGATGGAGGTGTTATCGCTCGAGAAACCCCTTCATCGATCCGCTATCCGCATGCGCCCCTCTCACCCTAATATTTAAGCTAAATAAATTGTGCTAGAAATAAGTAAATATATTTAAAGTTAAAGGTCTATAATAGATTTCATAGTTTTAGAAAAATAAAGGTAAAATTATTCTATATTAAAATTGTCTTTAATGAATTGGGTTTATATGATATATCAACTACTTTTTAAGGGTAAGGTTCATGCGAGAACCACCTTTATTGCGAGAACCGCGAGAACCAATGTGAACACAACCTAAAATAGCTAAAAAAAACCTAACCCCCACCCCCCAAAAACCTAACCCCCCCTCCCCAAACTAAATGCTAAAAACTAAAACCCCCCAAAAACCTAAAAAAAACGAACACCCCCCCCCCCAACCCTCCCCCAAGCTAAAATGCTAAAAACTAAACCCCCAAAAATCCTAAAAAAATAAAAAAAAATCAAAAAAAAAAATCTATTTTTTTAATATTTTTTTTTGCTACTAAAAGTAGCGATTTTTATATAAAAGATATCTAAAAAAATTGTGTGTTTTTAGCTATTTTTAGGCATTTTTTGTTGTGTTCACGTTAGTTCTCGCGGTTCTCGCAATAAAGGGTGGTTCCTAACGGATCTTTGTCCTGTATATATGTATATGATATTTTGTAAGTTTATAGGGATATATATAAAATTGCCCCTATAAAAACATTGTTTTGAAGGTCAGTTGTTTAGGTTATATGCTTATAATTATGAAAACAAGGTTTTAAAGGTTAGTTATGCTTAAAAGAATAAGAGTTAAATGGCTGGTTGGTCTCCGTGGTTTGCAATCTTTACAGAGTTGGTCCTTAGGCTTCCATAATTACATACGTAATCCCAGTGGTTGCAATTTTACAGAGTTGGTCCTTATACTTCCATAATTACATACGTGATCTTAGTGGTTACAATTTTGAACTCCGGTGATCCTTATTACTAACGTATATTAAGTTTTACAGTTAAGTCTGTGTTAAATGACCAAAGTAGTTTAATTACAAAAAACATAAAAAATTGTTTAATTAAAATAATATAAATCTTTTTGTGTCCCACCCAACTTCTTATTCTACCCCAAACCATCACCATCACTACCACCTAGAGGTGGTAAAATAGGCATGTTGGGTTCGGTTAGGATTAGTGGGTCAAGATAGGGTTAAAATGGGCAGCGCTATGTTTAGACCAAGACAAGTATAGGTTAGGATTAGTGGTGGCAAAGTAGGCAAGTTGGATGGGTTTGGGTAATGGGTCAAGATAGGTTTGGGTTAGGATGAGTATAGGTCAGAATGGGTATTTAAAAAAAAAAGGGTTGGATGGGTAACGGGTCAAGATGGGTTTGGGTTAGGATGGGTTTGAGTTAAGATGGGTTCTAAAAAATCAAAAAAAAAATCTAAAAAATCATAACAAATCCGAAAAATTCTAACAAATCATAAAAAAATCCGGAAAAAATCATAAAAAAGCTAAAAAATCCGAGATATTCTAAAAAATCGTAAAAAAATCTTAAAAAATCATAAAAAAAATCCGAAAAAATCTAAAAAATAAAAAAAAAATTATAAAAAACAAAAAAAATCAAAAAAAATATAAAAATCAAAAAAACTTCTAAACAATCTAAAAAATCCAAAAAAATAAAAAAAATCAAAAAAAAATAAAAATAAAAAACAAAAAAGTCTAAAAAATAAAAAAAATTATAAAAAATCATAAAAATTAAAAAAAATCCAGAAAACTATAAAAAAAATTCTAAAATATCAAAAAAAAAATTAAAAAAATCATAAAAATTCTAAAAAAATCCAAAAAATTTTGAAAAAATCAAAAAAATTATACAAAATCATAAAAATTCAAAAACTCTAAAAAAATCTAAAAAATTCTAAATTCTAAAAATTCAAAAACAACTCTAAAAATAAAAAAAGTTCTAAAAAATAAAAAAAACATTATAAAAAAGCAACAAAAATCATAAAAAATATAAAAAATTCTAAAAAAATCAAAAATTTCTAAAATATCATAAAAAGTCTAAAAAATTAAAAAATTAAAAAATCGAAAAAAATCCTATTTTTTATTTTTTAGAATCTTTATATTTTTTGGATTTTTTAGAATTTTTTGTATTTTTTCGAATTTTTCTGATTTTTTTCATTTTCTTGAATTTTGTTGATTTTTTTTAGAATTTTTATGGTTTTTTTGAAATATTTTGATTTTTTATGATTTTTTGGTTTTTTAGAATTTTTTGTAATTTTTTTGATTTTTTGGAATTTTTTTATTTTTATGAATTTTTTTTTTACTTTTTAGAATATTTATGATTTTTTTAGAATTTTTTTTTATTTTTTTAGAATTTTTTGGATTTTTTAGAATTTTTATGATGTTTTAGAATTTTTATGATTTTTTAGAATCTTTTTGATTAGTTAGATCTTTATTGTTTTTTAGTATTTTTTTTTGATTTTTTATAAGTTTTTGGATTTTTTAGAATTTTTATAATTTTTTAGATTTTTTTTGGTTTTTTAGAATTTTTTGGATTTTTTTATTTTGTAGATTTTTTTTATTTTTTAGATTTTTTTTTTATTTTTTATGATTTTTTTGAATTTTTTTGATTTTTTAGAAATTTTTTGGATATTTTATTTATTTTTTAGGATTTTTTTTATTTTTTAGAATTTTTTATGTCTTTTTATATTTTTTTTGATTTTTTTTAAATTTTTTGGGGTTTTTATGATTTTTTAGAATTTTTTTTTTTTTTGGATTTTTTATTTTTTTTATTATTTTTAAAATTTTTATTATTTTTAAACGAAGAACGACGGGAGTATACTACGGGAGATATTTACGAGTAGCAATTAGTTTAGTGATTTTATCTTATAACCATCCTGACTCGTTTGAGTTTTATCTCATACCCATCGTGACCTACTCTCTTTTTTATACACCACTTCATAATCCATCCTAACCTATTGACTAATTTTGTTTGGCCTATCTTAACCCATCTTAAAATTTAAAATACCCATATCACCACAAAATAGAATGGATGGGCTTGTTTTGCGTGGTCTAGTTAGGATGAGATAACACTAGTTATTTTGGTTTCCAAACCATATGTCCATATTGATGTTCCTAGGAAAGTCATGGACTCATGGTATTCGGTGAATCATCTCACACAGAATAATTTATGGAACTAATATTAGTCTCAAATTCAACATTCAAAATTACAAATGAGAATCACATTACACAACCAAAAAACCCACAATTAAAAAAATAAAATCAACTTGCGAATTGAATTCTCTAAGCACTGCTAAGCAAGATGATAAGATTGAGTTTGAAAATTGGGTATTTTGTTACAGTAAAAAAAAAGGTCCCCCGATAATTAATATGGCAAATTAAAGTTCACTTATTGAATTTTTTTTCACTAAATGAATAGTCAATTCTTAAAAAAAAAAAACCAAAATACCCTATTTTTTTTAGGGATTTTTTTTTGACAAATTGACATCGTGTTTGGCCAGAAATCAAAAGGGTTTTTCAGAATCAAATACCTATCTATATAGTTTTTCTGGGGCAAATTTTAATTTTAAGCTTTTTGGTGTAATTATAAAGGTACAAAAATATTATTTATTTAAAAATAAAAAAAAACGTAGTGATTTTTAATGTACTTATATGAATGTGGATATGGATAAAGAATCCAATGTGAATGCTCTAACTTGATACCTTTCATTGTATACCCTTACTTTAACATTTATTTATGAAACGTAACTTTTTTTAATATAAGCTTCTAACTTGGATAATAACAATATCGTCCGACGGAAAATTCTGTTAGATATCCTCTTAGGCAATTTTCTTGTTGCTATACCACGTGCTGACGGACTACCAAACAATTCCGTTAGATAATAACTATTCGTCCACATTCTCACCAACCGGTGCCGTTTTGCCTTTAGGTTCCAGTTTCCAATTTCGCCATCCGCCTTTGTAAGACATTCACATTGGAACCTCCATCTTCATCTATAAAATTTATCTAAAAACACATGTTTCTATAAAATAAATTTTGTATATTTTATTAAACAAACAACCCCAACCCTTTTTCTCGTTTATCTGCTCCATTCAGGTGCCTTCTGTCCGGACAATTGCGTATGAGTCTTGGTTCGCATAATCTCGTCTTTGAATTAAGGTATGAACCTTTTTATTCTAGTAACTCACATTCCCTTACCGATATAACAGTCTAATTTGTGTTGTGAAAACCATCTGTTGGGTTGGGATCAAGTGTTTTTACTGCTGCCCACCAACTGTTTGTAGAAATTCTTGACCCACACCCACATAAATTTTCAAACTTTCGTGTTTCGGTTTCAATTGGATTTTGATTTACCAAGTTCCCATCTACTTTGTGACTCAGTTTTGTATTGAGAATCTTCATGAAAATGGAATTTTCAAGAAAATCGTTTAAAGTGGAATGCAATCTGAATTTGGGAAAAGGATTCTTAAACGATTTTCTTGATTTCAAGTATGAAAAGTTTGCATCTTTTGTACTACTTAAGTATATATGAACAGTTTGTGTCTTGTCTTACATTGGGTAATTAACATCTTAACAAATTAAGGGGCTGTTTGGCAACTTTTGAATGGTTAAGTGCTAAATCAGTAAGAGGTCTGAATCATTAAGTGCTGAACCAGTAAGAGGTCTGAACCATTAAGAGCTAGTCAGGGGCGGACCTAGCCTTAACCGGGGGGTAACCTCCGCTACGGCTTGGCTCTGAAAAATTTGACGTTTTTAGTGTAAATTTTGGAAAAATTTGATGTTTTTTCGATTTCGTTACGGCTTATTTATAAAACGTTATGGCTTGGCGTGAATCCTAGATCCGCCACTGGAGCTAGTATAATGCTTAACCGTTCAGAGGCAAATATCTGACCAATTCAGATTAGAGGTCTTAACCATTCAGACTCAGTATAAAACTTAACCATTCAGAGGCAAATGTCTGAACCATTCAGACATCTGCTCGCGAAACAAACAGTCTGAACCATTAAGTGTTGAATCAGTAAGAGGTCTGAACCATTAAGAGCCCCATTAAGAGGTAAACAAACAGCCCCTAAGTCTCTTTTTCAAGGGAATGTGAGTTACCGAGTTTAAAACTTTAAGTATTGAGTATCGGGAATAATTCATGTAATGCGCTAATGTCTGAATGATGGATTGATAGATGAAGTTTGTGAAGCCACTCAACTTGTACCAGGACTTGCTGAAGCTGCGTGCTGTGGATCGAGGGCGATTTCTTGGTTTGGATGTTGGTGATAGATATGTTGGCCTCGCGGTTTCGGATTTCGACAATAAAGTTGCTTCACCATTAAGGTTTAAACTTGTTACAAGTACACAATTATCAATAGAATATTTATGGATAATGATATAACTAGTGTAATACTGTCACTCTACTTTCTAGTATATGCTTCATACTTGCTTGCAGTATACATGAGATAATATTGGTCGTTTTTAAATGCTGCAGCGTTTTAGTTAGGAAGAAAAACAATATCGGTCTGATGGCTCTTGATTTCGAACATCTGGTTAGTTTGCCAACTTCTACTTTATTCCTAATGGCTCTTGATTTCGAACATCTATTTGTTTTTTGAGTAAACTTCCGTTTTGCTCCCTGTGGTTTGGTCACTTTAACGGGTTTGCCCCAAACCTTTAAAAATAGCCATTTTACTCCCTGATGTTTTGGTTTTGTTGCCAGTTTGCTCCCTGCGGGGAGCAAAATGGAAAAACAAACAATTTGGATGGAGTTAGAGGCAAGGAGCAAACTGGCAAAAAAACAGAAACATCAGGGAGTGAAATGGCTATTTTTAAAGGTTTGGAGCAAAACCATTAAAGTGACCAAACCACAGGGAGCAAAACGGAAGTTTACTCTTGTTTTTTTCATCTAAAATTTGTTATTTTTTGCGTCTTTTGTGTGCAGATATCAAAACTATCTCTGTCTGCCTTTATTGTTGGATACCCATATGAAAACATGCAAAAGAACAGCAAAAATGCAAGTGCCTATATCATATTGTAACTTCACCTTCTTGTTTATTCGGTTTGAAATTCACGATCTTATTTCTCTTTCTCTATCAGGCTACCCAAGTGAAAGTATTCGTTGACGACCTTTGTAAAACAGGGAAACTTGAAGACGTGAGGTACACTTTATGGAACGAGTGCTACACGACAAAGGTGTGTGCACCGTTTTTTTGGTTATACATGATCTTTGGCGAGATTGTTATTAGAGTTAATTATTGTTTTCGTCCCTGTGGTTTGTTAAAAATCACTATTTCAGTCCATTAGTTTAAAAATTGCGATTTCAGTCCCTGTGGTTTCACTTTCGTAACCATTTCAGTCCACCTCGTAACCATTTCAGTCCTTGTACTTAACAGAATAATGGATTGAAATGGTTACGAAAGTGAAACTTCAGGGACTGAAATGGTTACGAAAGTGAAACCACAGGGACTGAAATCGCAATGTTTAAACTAATGTAATGAAATAGTGATTTTTGACAAACCACAGGGACGAAAACAGTAATTAACTCTTGTTATTAATATAGTTTAAGTTGGTACCAGAATGTGGAGCTATTGTTGAAGCCATTGAATCTTCCCCCGGTAGAAGCAAAAACGAGTAGTGACAAATTTGCGGCTGTCGCAATACTGCAGGTATCACTCTTTGTTATTATGCTAAGATCTGCTAAATAGTTTATTAGTGAAATTTAGTTACTATATTAGCTTTATTGTCTTTATTATTTTTTTTAGGGTGAATTTCAAGGATTGTCCTTTATTTTTATATCCATTTTTAGGCGCTGTCCTTTATGTTCAAAATTGACGATTTTTGTCCTTTAAGTTTTCATATCATACACGTTTTATCCTTTAGGCCTAACCCAGTTAGTTTTTTCAGTTAAATTTGGTCATGTGCTTTGCACATGAGAGCATTTTTGTCAATTCAAAGGTAAGTTCAACGGCAGATTTACAGCTCAAAGCTTTTGCAACCTTTGAATTGACAAAAATGCTCTCATGTGCAAAGCACATGACCAAATTTAACTGAAAAAACTAACTGGGTTAGGCATAAAGGACAAAACGTGTAGGATATGAAAACATAAAGGACAAAACTCGTCAATTTTGAACATAAAGGACAACGCCTGAAAAAGGGCATAAAGATAAAGGACAATCCTTGAAATTCACTCTTTTTTTTATAACATATTAGTTACTTGTGAAATTCTGATTTTTGTTAAGTGATTATTTTTTTTGGTCTTTGGCAGGCGTATTTGGATTTCGTTAACAGGTATGCCGTGACCGAGGAAAGCCAATGAAGATCAAGAGCTTAGTTTAGAGCCTTCAAATATTTAATGTTTTGGACATTACTTGATTTTCAGTTGAGTAAATTACACGGATGGCCCCTGTGGTTTACCAAAATTTGGATTTGGTACCTAACTTTCGAAAGTACACGGATGGTCCCTGTGTTTGTAACGTATTTAGTACCCAACTTTTGCCATAAGTACATGGATATGGTCCATGTGGTTTGCATTCAGTCCCTAACTTGGACTTACTGAAACCTTTAGATTTGTTAGTTGGGGACTAAATGTGTTACAAAGTGCAAACCACATAGACTATCCGTGTACTTTTAAAAACTAAGGACCAAATTCAAATTTTTGGTTAACCACAGGGACCATTCGTTTAGTTTATTCTTTTCAACTTGTTTTAAAGAATCGTAAGATAAACTAGTTTACGACTTCCAACAACGTTGAACCGCCCGTAAACACATAGTGCTTGCAAATCATTCTCTTCTGTTGTTGTCCTAAGGGGCTGGCCGGCTGCTGGTAGCAGCGCTTTAGCCTTGACATGTGGCTCCCCGTATCTCGTTTTTTAAAACGAAAACCGTTGATGGTTGATTAACTTCCGGATTAAAACCTCTTCACCGGGAGCATCTCATACTCGGATGCTGCAGCTAAAATCTCCAAAAGACCCTTCAACTTTGTCTTACGGGTAATCAAAGAACTAAAGCATTCGATTGTTATGTAACGGATGTAATATATGACGCAATCAAACCAAGATTAAAAGGTGAAAGGTAAAAATCATCATTGATTGAAACACATTTACTCGATTCCAAGTCACTCGACGCGTTCTCCACAAGCTCAGATAGATGATCCTGTATATGCCTTTGACTTGGGTGTTATAGAGGGCGTGATGGAGGTGCCATGCGGGAAATGGAGGATCAAGAACACCACACCCAACGGAGTTGGTGTGTGACATACGTGGAAGGTTTTCTCTCTTCAATTTTTTTGAACGACCAACAAGAGCCCGATCACTTGGGTAAATCAAATGGCAAAAGGTCATCCACGCCTGTGAATGCAGAGATGCTGAGGAAACCCAATGGAATAATGGAGAGGAGCGATTGAGGTATGGTGATGTAAATGATGGTTATGAAGTGGAAGACGATTACTACACCCTGCAGCTTTATGAGACGGGCTTGGTTGGTTATTAGATAATCATTATTTTACTTTTCAAAAAAGATAATCATTATATAGTTATTATTATTTTTTATTTATGTTACTTTATATATTAAGAAACGTAATTAAGTATTATTAAATACACTTAAAATTAAAAAAAAAAGTTTCCTTAAATTTCAAATTAAAAAAAAAATACAACTAAAATAGAACCGACATCGACCGAACCTCCACCGCATTGTGCATGCAAATCCTACTTAGGGATGACCTGGGGGTGGGCGAGCCGCACCCCAACCTATGCCCAAATTTTCCGAGGGCCCAAAATTATATATATATAGGTTCGCTCCATTACGCAGGGGAATTTAGTTGGTAGCCGTTCAGTTCGTTATGGTATCCAGATAGTACTGGCACTCAATTTAAAGTCATGATATGTCTAAAAGAATGTGTTTTGCATTGAAAACCATAAAACGAATATCGATGTCGGTTCCGATAATAACTATACTGGTACAGTTCGTCACATTACTAGTTTGAATAAAAATTATTTTTTTAACAAGGTTTATACTGGAACGGTGAGAACAAAAAAGTTAAAAACAATTACGTATTAAGCTTTATATTAAGATAATAAACGTGAGTTGCCACAGGGAGATTAGATTAAATAAAAACTAAATGGGATAGAAGCGTATATATTTTAAAGTATATGTCGATTTCGGTTCTAATAATTCAACACCGATATTGACGTTGTTCGGCCAGTATTGGTTTCCTTCGTCACCTTACTGTTATGACACCATTAATTCATCTAGTAATCTATGACACAAAAGAATAAAAAATAAAAAAAATAGAAAACCCTCTATTTCAAACACAACTTGATTTTCAACAAAATTCATACAGTGACGCCGAGAAAATAAAATCAAGCACAACTAAGCATTTAGTTTTTTTTAACCAACGGAAAACAAGTTATCAGGAAAAACCAAACTAGTAAAAGATTAAAAGGGTTAAAAACGTTTAGTATAAATAGTAGAGGGGTAAAAATGAAAATTTAAAACACATAATAACGATTCTGATGCTGTAATATAAAAACAAATAGTGTGTATATATAGGGTTAAAAACGATACCGTTGTTGTTCGGTCCGTAAACAACTCGGAACAATACAAAAGCGATACATTGTCTGTCCATCGAAATCGAAAACCATAGTAATCAATACGGATACTCTCTAAAAAACTAAATTAAAATATTATTAAAAAATAAATACTTAAAAAAATCTTTTAATGCCGGTTTTAGTTTAAGTAAATCAAGGTCGGTCCCATTGAGTTGCTGCACAACGCATATTTTCTACAATTCTTGATCTATTATGAATATCAAGAAAATAATACAAAGGTCGCCATTTTAAAATTCTTGATTTATTATGAATATCAAGAAAATAATACAAAGGTGGCCGTTTGAAAATATTAGGCACTAAACATTTAAAAATCAATACTGATTCCCTCGTCATTTAGTTTCCATTTCATTTAGTTCCTTTAGTTCCTCTTCATTTAGGGTTTGTAATCTTGTTTTTTCCATCTTGAAACAAGATCTCGTGTGTTCCTGTGAGTTCCATTGTGCAGATTATTGTGCCGATAATCTATTGAGAGTTGAGTGAGTTGCATTTCGTATCTTGAGAGTCGTATCTTGTTATTAGCTGTGAATAAAAGATATTTCTGGTGTTGGTGTGGGTACAGTTTTGTTCAGATCTTGAAGAATCCACGTTTTATGACAGAACACCACCATATATCTCTCTAGATCCCTTCATCAATCATGTAATTGGACTTGCCGTTAGTTATGTTCCGAACTGGGTATACTGAATCTTTTGTCAACCGATGTGCTGGAAACTTAAAGAGTCTTGTTGATCAAGCCCTTTTTGAAATCGATAAAGACTGTGAATACGATGATCTAGGTGTTGAGGATTATGAACTTAAAAAATCAATCTTGAGGAAATTTTTTGACGAGATTAAAGAGGTTCATTACAACTTGTACGTGGAAAATAACGCTTTCATTGACCAACAAACCGGGATTTTCGAACACTCTGCGGTGTAGATTTCTCTATTCGCAAATCTCTTAGGCATATGAAAGAAATAGAAGACATCAATGTCGGTAAGTTCTTTTTAATTTTTTTTTATTTAAGGTATAAATATCCCAACATATTAGGGGTGTGAATTGCTGACATGACACGAACCTAACACGGAATTCACGGATTTAGGTTTAATCTAAATGGGTTCGGGTCGGGTTCGGGTCAACCCAGTCGGGTTGATAGGTTGACCTGTTTAACCCATTTATATTATATTTTATTTTTTACAACATGTTTTATGTCATAAATTAATTTGGATGTGTATTTTATGCATAATTATAACTTAAAATAAAAAGAGATTGACATAAAGTTTTATAATAAAAAGACAATTTTAGATATACATTTTTGTTTGTTTAGTAAAATTTTAATTTTCATATATTAATTTGCGAAAAAAAAATTTAAAAATTTGAAAATTCGGGTTAAACGGGTCGTGTTCGGTTCAACCCGCTAGTATTCGGGTCGTGTTCGGGTTCATATATATCACAAGACTCTGGGGTTCGGGTTCATCTAAAATTTCGGGTTCGGGTCGGGTTGAACCCGCCAACCCACGAACCTAACCCGTTTAGCACCCCTACAACATATGCTAATGGTTTTGTATACAAACTAGTATCGAACCCGCGCTTCGCGGCGGGGTCGTATGAGGGTATCGGCGAGGATATATTTGTAACAAGAAGTTGGGTGATTACCATGGTTGCAAAAGTCGCTAGGCGCTCCCTAGTCGGATTCGAGAGTACTCGAGAGGTACTTGGCCTAAGCAGAGATTACTTGGGAGTAATGGGCCTAGGTGAACGGTACTCGGGCCTCGGCAGCCTACCTTGTAGCGAGTACTCGGGGAGTACTCGGAGCCTAGGCGGGCCTTTTACAACCATAGTGATTACCAATGAGAGCATACATGGCTATTTATACTACTTCTGGGTGTCTAGATGGTTTCTAGTCTAGATAATTCCATACATAATATCTAGTTGTTGATTTTTAGAGTTTTCCATACAAATATCCAGCTTATGTGATGATTAAGGGCTGATCTAGAGGGTTCTTTGGTAGCCCTTATGACCAGCCTTTTCTAGATACTTCTTTGACAATATTTTGGTCTTGTCATGATCTTTCAAGGCTATTCTAGAGCCTTCTTGGCTGGAGCTTGTGGGGCTGATTTTCCAGCGATTTCTAGAGAGTTCCGCAACTTTGTAGCATGGTCTTTGAGGCCAGATTTGTGTAGCATTCTCCGGAATGTTCCAGCAGCCTCTAGTGTGCCTTGAATAGCCCGAAAGGTTCTAGAATTACGATGAAAAGATCTGATTTTTAAGCGGGACGTGACATTAGGTTGTCTAATGCCCATTTTTTCTTTTTACCTATCGTTTTGTTTTTTCGTTTTTTTCCTATTCAATTTCAAGTTTTCAATTTTTGTTTACAATTGAAAACTTTTATGATTTACTTTTTTTTTATTATTAATAAATTTCATAAAACAATATTTCAAATGGTTTTTCCTCTTATTATACAAAAACTAATAAAGCAAAATACGTTTTGAACATGTTACGACTATATTTTTTGTGTTTTCTTTTTCTTTTGCTATATCAAGTATATTGAAACAAACAAAGTTTTCACTCGGTACGACACGAAGGTTTGATCCCACTAGTTTGTTCATAATTTTAAATTTTTTATATGTATTTTGAAAAAGTTATATTTTAGCGACCCATTTTTTCGTTTATTCTTATGTAATCTAGTATATAAATACGTACTAATTCAAATATATTTATATTTCTTTTTTACAAAATTGAGTTGTTGACTTTATATTATACGGCCCCTTTCTTATACTCGCCCAGGGCCCAAAATCTTTTAACGATTTTCAGAGACGGCCCTGCTACTCGAATATAGGGTTCTACCTCCAATGCTTTGATTCACTGACTCATAGTGAATAATAACAAAACAACCCAACAATGCTTGGACATGAACTCCAAAAATCACAGAACACCCAGAAGTTTGATGTTAATATACCCTACAGGCTACAAACCAGAATATCAAGGCTTCTCCAAATTAAAAATAAAAACAAAAAGGTAAGGATAAAACGTTGTTACTGAGAATCGAACAGGGAACTAGGCTTGACCAACAAGAAATGATTACCACTACACTACAAGGATCAGATACACACGCCAATCAAACTTCATCTTATTATACATAATATATAAATATAATATTTTCTAGATGGAGGCACTAAAGTTTTGGAGGCCGCCCTAGCCTAGGTTTGATACACTAGCGGGCCGGCTCTGTATTTGTTACATGATATATCGATAAGTTATTATGAACTATGCAGGCTTTAATCTAAACGACGGTAAAAGTAAGCAATCAACACGGTTAAGTAAATATGTCTAGAGTTAGAAGTTATCTTTAACCTAAAGGACCGTAAATATAAGAAAGCAACACAATTAAGTTGAATAAATAATAAGTAAAATAGAAAAGAATCAAACATATAAACAAAGATAAAAAAAAACATATATCTATTAAAAAAATTATCTTTATTAAACTTTAAAGGACATAACATATGATAAAAAAAAACATATATCTATTAAAAAAACACATAAACAAAGTTTAGGGGTTGCAACGTAAATCGTTTATAGAGCCAAAAATATTATTAAACTTTGGTATAATATATATTAAAAATCACGGTTATTTGTAAATAATATTAGAGGTCAGAGATCTTTTAATAACTTTATTAAAACTTAAGATTTAAAAATATAAATCAATTAAAAACAATAATACCCATGGCATTATAGCCTAGTGGTATTTTAGGGGTGGGATAAGACTTATGACCATTAGGTCATGGGTTCGATTCTCACAAAGAGGGTTTTCCCAGATTTATTGGGTTTTCTCCTGAATTGGTGTATTGGCATTATTGCCTAGTGGATATGGATATGATAAGGTGGTTCTGCTGGTGGCACGATGATACTCCAGTGGTCCGTCAGTGATCCAAATTTGCCGTTAAAAAAAATTAAAAACAATAATATTATAGTCGTGCAACTATAAATTAAAGTCAAAATGTACCAAATATTAATTACCATTCTTCACAAATTGTTTTGTTACTATATATAATAATTGATTAGTTTAAAGCAGAAATGTACAAGCAATACGATGAAGCATGTCTAGAGATAAATCAGATGGGTGCCTATGACGACCTCACATCACAAAAATATGAGACATTGAAGGCCGGGATGCGTGTACGCCTTCTAGACTTTGCGACAAAAAATAAGGAGCTTGCGGATTTAAAAATAAAGCAACATCTCCCTAATAACTCGCACAATTTCGACAAACTATATAAGGATTACAATGAACATGCTTCATTTATCAATACCTTTTATAGAAAAGGCAGAAGAGTTGGTGCAAGAAGGACTCGAATATATTACAAATAAAGAAAATTTGGAAATTGAAGAAATGTTAAAGACGAGTGAGGAGTTCTACGGATTATGGACCGGACTAATGGATGGTATAAATCGAAAAGGAAAGGAGTTCTACAATCGGTTATCTCCATTTGTAAAAATATGAAGATGGAAGAGAAAACGCACTACATGTAGAAGTAGAAGAATAGATGATATTGTTTCTGTTTGATTTTTTTTGTTAACTAGTTATTTTCCGCCCGCGCGTTGCGGCGTGACCCAATAACTACAAAAGGCATGTAAGCAATGGCAAACAAATACCGAATATCAAAACATAAATAAAATGACGTGGTAAGGATAGTCACTCCGTCATAAAAAACGATTTTAAATAACCTAATATATAATAATAGGACCCACACGTCCTACACGCTGGTAATTCGGTTGTTTTTAGTTCAGTTGTTACGGTGCTAACACGTTAAAATATGGATGAGATCGGTACCGGTAACGGCAGCGAAAGTACCGATCTGGAAAATCAGCAAAATTAGGTACTGGCACCGAAAATGCTCGGTACAATACGGTATGGTATTTGAAGGTAAAAATCAATAAATACAGGTATGGTGCTAGACCGGTGTCGAACCTAAAGTAACGATTCTGAAAACGCCAAAAGGTGGGTACCAAATTGGTACCGAAAATGATTTGGTATAGTAAATTTGGTACCGATACGATACCGGTTCGTTTACAGGATTTGATACGATTTGCTCATCAATATTCTAAATATCCAAGTTAATTTTACATGCTACAATTCATTTATTACAGAAAAAAACAAAAAAGAAAGCAAAATAAGTTGTTGTGTATATAAAATCTCATTCAAACGAAATACAGTTACTTACTGTGTGTATGAAAAGTAATCTAAACGGTGCAATTACTTGCATTGCTGCGTTGCTATAGGATGAGCTCGGTACCAACCGGTACCGAAAATACCGTTTCCGAAATCCCTAAAAGTGGGTACTGGTACCGAATATACCTAGTATGGTACGGTTCGGTACCAGTCGGTACTGGTACGACACCGGTATTTGAGGGTAAAAACCGGTGAATACCTGTGCAGAACCGGTACCGAAAATACACCGGTTTGGTAAATTTGTGACCGATACCTATACCCGATACCATTTATTCATCTCTTAATTCTGATTTTAATTTAATATTAAATCACTATTCTAATTTTAATTGAATATTAAATTACTGTTCATTGGCTTTGAATTTTATCATATATGAATAGCATTCAAATTGTTGTAAATTGTGTAATATGAATATTCATACACGCTTTGCTTTTGGAACATGAACATTAGAAAATACTATTTTATAATTGCTATACAAAAATTATCTATCTTTTAGTTTCACCACCACCACGCTTCATGGCCAACTTCTCTACATCGCTTAAAGAAGCATGGTGAATTTCCGGTTAAGATTTTTGTATGTAGTTTGGGTGGGGCGTACGGTGTGGAAACAAAAGATACAAGTCCCAATCGTTTAGTTTGAGAGAGATATCGATTGTGTCAATGGAGGTAACTAGGAATATAGCGGTAAGTTTGAAGTGCATGCCACGTAGTGTCAGAAAAAATCTTTATTACTTTATTAATATATTTAATAATATGATATGATATGATGTTTAGTTTGAGAGAGATATCGACTGTGTCAATGGAGGTAACTAGGAATATAGCGGTAAGTTTGAAGTGTTAAAAATATTACTTCTGTTTATTTCCTCTTGATCCTATGCCAATGAAAGGCCCTATGATTTATGGACTAGATTATGAATGAAATTAATGAGAAACCTTATCTCTTCTCTAATCTTCTAATAGTGTTAGTGTTAAAAATATTATTGTGAATCTTCAGTTATCTAATCTTCTAATAGTGTTTGTGTTAAAAATGTTATTGTGAATCTTTCAGTTTTATATTTTGTAAATGTTTTTTATATAAGGTTTCTAATATTTCTCTTTGTTTAAAATATATATGAGTGCTGAGCACTGAACTTTAGTGGGCTTAAAAGACTGTTTGTGGGCTGAGTGTTGGGCGATGGGCTTTAGATCTTCCTGATGAGTGAAGGACCAGTGATGAAGCAGATCATGAAAGGGTTAATTGCATATATCCCTTTGAAAAACCTTTTAATTGTATATTTACCTAAACCTAAACAAATATTGTATATTTCCCCTTTTTTACTACATTTACTAATCTGTATATTTCCCCTTTCATCAAAAACAATTTTTTTGTACCATATTGATCTTCACTTTTAGGATTCTTTAACATTTTCATCCAAACGTTTAACTTTTTTTTCAAAATCGTCCCTGAGATTTGAGATTTTTTGTCATTTTCATTCAAAGGTCTGACGGAAAAAATAAATCAAAGTAGACGTTTGGATGAAAATGCTAGAAAGTCTCAAAAGTGAAGGATCATGTGGTAAAAAAAGTTGTTTTAGATGAAACTGACAAACATGCCCAAAACTGACCATTTTGGCAATTTACTCTATATCTATATTTAAGGGTAGGGATATGGTAAAAAGTATCTAAAATGTGAGAAGGGTAAGAAGTGTTTTAAACCATTGGATATTTGATCTAATGGTTGAGATCAATAGGGTATAAAATGTAAATTGTGTTTTAATTAGAAGGACCTTATGTAAAATTAAAGGGCAATAATGACTTTTCCAACGTTTCAAATATGGTAACCGTTTCAAAACCCCCATCAATCTCCTATAAATCAGCGAATTTATGGTAACTGTTTCAAAACCCCCATCAATCTCCTAAAAAATCAGCGAATTTCTCGTACTGAAATAAATTCTTCGATTTCCTTCACAACAACTTTTTATAACACTATAAAGAACAATATATTACATGATAAAACACTATAGGAAGATATAACACTATCTGTTTACTGTAAGACACTATACATAAATAAAACACTGTTGATGGGGGATAAAACACTATGAAAAGGAACAGTATATTACATGATAAAACACTATAGGAAGATATAACACTATCTGTTTACTGTAAGACACTATACAGAATAAAACACTATTGATGAGGATAAAACACTATGAAAGGAACAGTATATTACATGATAAAACACTATAGAAAGATATAACACTATCTGTTTACTGTAAGACACTATACAGAATAAACACTATTGATGGGGATAAAACACTATGAAAAGGAGATTAAAGATACCTGTACATAATATAACACTATTGACTGGGGAATATAACACTACAACAAGAACTTACCGTAAACAATTAAATGTATATAGAACAAATCGAATTCGAATCACATCCCTAATATATCGCATGATATTTTTGGCAGTTATCTTTGGAAATCAATTAATTGATAAGAATGGACAATTACTAATATACCCTTTTGAATTAATTAAGATGAGGGACACTTGTTATTCCCAAATTATTTCTTACACTTCTTACAAAAGATGGACTTTGTACAGGATCCTCTACCCTATAGTTAATAAGCATTTTGAGAGAGAGGTTAGTTATTTTGGGGAGATAACTGATCCGAGTATTACGGGATCACAATGCATTTTATACACAAACACGATCAAACATTCCACTTCTCTCCATAACAACAAACATTCTTTCTACTTCCAAATCATTTCTGTATCTTCAAATGGCGAGTAACAATAGCAACAAACGACGTCGTGTTAAACAAGAAGACAATGTTCTTACATTAACAGAAGAACAACGTGTTTACCAGCCCAACACAAAGGAAACTGAAGCTGCATATGAAACAACACATTTCAACAATAATGTTGAATTTAAAGATGATAAAAAGATTAAAGTTGAAGTCAAACAAGAAGAATATGATGAGAATGCGGTTATGCGAATGTACACGAACCACTGTAAAGGATACGAAGAAGTTCACGTGCCTGCATTGAAGCCCGACCCGCTTTCTGCTGAAGAAAAGCTTGTAAAGATTTCAGCCATGCCAGATCGGGCCCGAAAGGCGTTTGACGGATTGACTGAAATAAACAGGGTTCAGAGTAAAGTTTACGAGACCGCTTTATTCAAATCAGACAATATATTAGTGTGTGCGCCCACTGGATCCGGTAAAACCAATGTTGCTATGCTCACCATTCTTCAACAGATGGGTTTGCATAGGAATGAAGACGATTCGTTTAACCATAGCGATTACAAGATAGTCTATGTGGCGCCGATGAAAGCTTTAGCGGCTGAAGTGGTACGGAATTTGTCTAACCGTTTGACGCAGCAGTATGGTGTCACTGTGATGGAGTTGAGTGGGGACAAGGTTTTGAATAGACAACAAATCGAGGAAACACAAATCATCGTCGCGACTCCAGAGAAGTGTACTTGCCATTTGTCATGATATGTGTCTAAAACATGACTAAAATGAATGTAACTATCTAAGTTGGTATGTTATCCAAATAACCCTTCGGATTTTCCACGATATGTTACATGACATTTGTGGTCGCATGTTATATCGATACATTACAAATGCATGACAAAGCTTTATTCACATTTTTTATTGTTGCGTGTTTTTTTATGAACGACAGCGTGAACTTCAAATTAGGAGTGTTCAAGATCTTGTTTTGACGGTTTTCAGTCACACCGTGAGCTAAATTGTTAGTAACGTTCTTTTATCGCCAAAAACAGATGCCGAAGTGTTAAAAGATGAAACCAAACTTAACCATTACTGACAGTTTGGCTCCGATTTGGTTTCATGGTTTATCTTCTCGAACTTCTCATTTCTATTGTTTTACGTATTTATAGACAACAAACGTCCCAATAAAGTATAGTATCTACCTTTAGTTGAAACTAGTGATGTAGAAGTTCATTTGAATCCTTGATATGGGGATCTTAATGTTGATGCAACATTCGTCGCATTACGTCACATCAGTGACACGTAAGCAATGGGTTTACGTAAGCAAAGGGTTCGGAGCACCTCCTTTAACAACCAAGAAATGGGTTGAAATTCCAAAATTGCGTCCTCCTATTTTTCTTTTGGTTTTAACCGTTTAAAGTGAAGTAGGCCCATGAATCAGGGGCGGACCTAGCCTTAACCGGGGGGTAACCTCCGCTACGGCTTGGCTCGGAAAAATTTGACCTTTTTAGTGTAAATTTTGAAAAAATTTGATGTTTTTCCGATTTCGTTACGGCTTATTTATAAAACGTTACGGCTTGGCGTGAATCCTAGATCCGCCACTGCCATGAATCATCCTTTACAATTCGTTATTGAGCTAACAATTAGAAGAATAACGCTCCCCAATAGCGTCCAAAAAATGTTGTGGGGGGTGTTATTTAGCTGAGGTGGCTGAAGCCGCTACCTCATATCACCCAGACTAACGTGTATGTAATTGGGGGATATTGTATGTTTTAGACTACGAAATCATTCAATGTATGTGTTTAAAAAACTGAAGCTGAAACAATAAACATATGCTTGTTGACTAGTGGTATTTAATTTCATTAATTACTCACTGACTGATGAAACAATGGTTAACCGGGTAGGGTTAACACACTGGTCTCGTCAAGAAGGGTTAATCCCTTCCTCTCGGAGATCGCTGGCTGGGTCACCGGTGGATGATCTCCTGCACAAGGAAACAAGCCGTGACTCGTAACAAGGAGGATGGGGTGGGGGGTGCTCCTTGTTACCACTCTCCGGCGTGAGAATCAGTAGTTTGCTTGGGAAGCAAAGCAAGATTATAGTAGTAGTTAGAGAGTTGTGAAGAGATACCTCAAACCTGGTTTGGGGTCGGTATTTATAGCCGAGGAGTGAAGGAGGAGATTGATGGATGGGCTGACGACGAGCTGCACCGTTGCAGGTGTGTCAGTCTCGCCGGCCGTGGGGGTTACGCCACGTCAGCCCATTGCTTTAATAGCTCTGACAGGGGACTGTCGCCGGCGCCACTTGCCTCGTGGTGTCAGCCACTTGCCTGGCGTGTCAGTCCACTTGTTGGATATGCAGGGTGCGGTGCGAGCCGCATCGCTGCATGTGGTAACGTCTGAAGTTACCGCGTCTCCTACTTGTGATCAAGAAATACGCGAGATGCGGTGTTGGCCGCATCATCGTATGTGGAGACTATTTGCTCGCTTCCCTTGTCGTGACGAAAATGGCCATATGATGCGGTGCCAGCCGCATCGATATGTTCATCTTCTTTCGTACTTGGGTCAAGCTATTCATCTTCGAACCGAATGGGTTCGAAGGATGTGACCGCATGGGTGCGGTTTGCTTACTGGTAGGGGTTTGTTTGATGCGGGTAATGGTCGTTTTGGGACCATACCCCTTCAAGTCCCCCCAGTCTAGTGTTGCTCCCTTGTGCAAGTTGCACGTGGGAGGAGTACTGGACTTATGGTGTAGGAAGGTAGTGTGGCAGTCTGGAGAAAATTTTAGGCCAGATCAACCTGGTGATCTGGTAAAAAATCCGGCTATGCCTCTTCCGTACCGGTGAAGGGGTTTCGCTTGATGCGAAATTCTCAGCCGTTGCATGTCATCAGGTGGGTTGCCACCTGTTGTTGTGTTGAAGGCCTGTTAGGGACCTTCATAGTAATGCTGCACAAACTTCGAACCGACCTCTTGGATGGTGGTTCGAAGGTTTGCACATGTTTCGAACCTCTTGGAGGTGGTTTCTTCTTCGAACCATTTGCCAGAATGGTGCACGAAGAAGAAAAGAAAAACTTGTAAACCAACCTTTGCGGTCAGGTTTGAAGGTTTTGGATGTTGTGTTAGAACTTTGCTCAAGTTCTATGTTCAGCATCCTATGATGAGATGACCATCCCTTTTTTGTTGGGTGTTCGTGTTCATCTTGATAGCTCTCAAGTAACCGTACGTTCTTTGCGGTTACTTCGTTGCGTCATTGTTGGCCGTGTTTGGTCGATCAATGTGGATCTAGACTATGGGTAAATAAACATGGTCATAGGCAAGGGGATGCCCATCGTTGTTTATTCCATGCGATCCATTGGTAGGTAAACAAAGTCCTAAGCAGACTTTTTACCGCGGTCCGTTGGCAGGTAAACAAAGTCATAGGCAGACTTGTTACCGCTGTTCGGACACTTGCTGCTTGATAAGTGCTTGTTTAGAGCACGTATCTGCGTTCTTTCTGGAGCCACTTACCTTCACGCTCCAATACCGAGTTTATAACGAGGTAGCCTCGTTCGGTGATGTGGAGTGAGTTTTGCTCTTCCGTAGCAACCACTCTGCGGAAGCTATGGTTATGTCTGTAGCTCTTTATGGGTGTCTGCGATGTTGCAGTCCCATATTCGCTCAAAGTGTGCTTGTTGCACGGATGTAACTCTTGAAGGTTCAGGAGTCAGGGCTGCTGATGTGCGGGCGCGTAGATTCCGTTCCTTCTTTCTTCTGAAGAAGTTGTTCATGCACCCTCTGTGGTTGTGAACCGGACAGGAGGGATTTGAAGCTTGAAGAAAAGGAAGGCAATGCGCTTTGCTTGTTCCTGAGATGCGGTTCAGTCCAAAGAACAACACTGGTTCTGAGCATCTGACACATCTGAATGGGTTCATGTGTGTCACTTCCGCATATTTCACGTGTGCTCGTGAGTGATGCGGAAAAGGTAATATATCCCTTTATAGCATAGATAGATATATTTCTACCTATTTTTTAGGGTATATAAAAAAACGACATGCGGTATGGGTTATGGTGCGGTAAACCAGAAAAACCGCATGCCGCTTATGTTTTTTGGATAATGTTGTCGCTTTTTCTTGCCTACGTGGCTTGATCGCACGTGTGAGTTGGTAGAAGTTGGTGAGACGTTTCTGCATGTGCTGAAATGAAAGGACATTTGCACTGCCCGAGGCATTAAATGCACTGTAGCAGGGAGTGTAAACGTCTTCTTTGTCAGGCGCGTGGGCGGCCACGCGCGCGTGATAACCGTCAGCTAAAACGGCGCTCGACACGTGTTGTTGCAAGATACGCTCTTTTTGAACGTGATGATTTGCTTTCTCCCTCCGCATTAATTGCGATGGGTATATAAGGGGATAACCGTTTGTGGTTTCCTCTCACTTTGTCGAAAATTCAAAAAAATTTGCCGTTTGAGAGAAAGTTGTCATCTGTCTTCTCCGACGATTTTTTCTGACTTTCTGGTGAGGTTTCTAGTGTTTCTGTTCGCCATCTTCCGTTTCTTTGATATTTTTGATGGCTGAACCATCGAATCCACACAATGTGGAGGGTGAAAACCCTGAACAGCCGATAGTGGCTGAGGAAGAAGACGAGGATGATGATGTGAATGTTCCCGGTGGTGGGTTACCGGTGTTAAAGTGGACAAAAGGTAGTTTTAAAACCCTGATGGCCACTGTTCAGATGGCCAAAGACTGGAATGCTACTTACCCACAAGTGGGGGACACCGGTGCCGATGCTCCGGCCGGTTATATAACCTTGTGGGCGGATTTTTTCACCCACGGTAATCTTAGGTTGCCGGTGACGGTGTTTGTGGCGGAGGTATTGGAGTATTATCACCTCCATATCTCCCAGCTTAGTCCTTTCGGAATGTTCCGAATTCGGAATTTTGAGTACACATTCCGTGCCCATGGCCTGCCCATTTCAGTGGAGAATTTCCGGCGTTTCTACCAGTTGACGGTGAACACCGGTTTTTTCTCGTTCACTCAAAGGCATGGGAGTCTGAAGTTGATGACACCCCCTAAGGGTGTGACAGGCTGGAAGAAGAGGTTCTTCTACGTGAAAGCCTGTGCGGTCTATGCTAACATGTCTTTCAGGAACGTCGATGTTGGAGTTTCCGATGAAGATATTCCTGTTGCTTCCGCAAAGACCGCGGACTGGTTCTCTAGGCTGCGGCCTATTGAACTCAGGAAGTTGGATAATGACCAACTATGGATATTGCGGATGATGCTCTCTAGACCGGATAGGAAGGAAAGACCCGTGTTGCGGGAACAGGGTGGTGGTAAGTTCGTTACCCTTTGTTTATTTTCCTTATTTCCTAAGCCTTTGTGGTAACCTGCATGCATGTATCAGCGGATGCGGTTGGCTTGTGGAGGATGTTTGAGCCTGATTTCAAGGGCCAGGTTGAACTGATCGCGGTTGAGCTGAAGAAAGGTTTCAACCTTGAAATTCTGAAAAACTTCCGCGTACCATCAAAAGCGGTGCTGGAAGCCCCGGTTCCGGGAGACGCAAGAGGTACGTCTTACGTGGCATTAGTTTTTTCAGTTTATTTTTTTTTTTTGACTGGTTCTGTTGATTGTGTGAATCCAGGTGTCCTTGCGGATTTGGGGAAGTTTGAGAAACGTGTCCCCAAAAAGACTGTGGAGAAGAAAACGGTAAAAAAGACCGTGCGGGGTCGTGGTAAGGGGAGTGTTGAAGGCTCAGCTGCCCCTTCTTCCGTTTTCGAAGCCGCAGGTACCTATCAATCTTGTTCTCGGGGATATACCGATTACGTCGTAGTATCTGACACCCTTGAGGGTTTGGGTGTTATAGGTAGTGGTGCGGCCGCGGGTGGAACTGGTGTGGTTCCCCCCGTTGTTGGGGAGAAAAGGGGGCCAGAGCAGAAAGCTGCTGGTGGTGGTGAACCGAAGAGGCGGAGACTGCCGACCAGGAGAGTTGCTCCGGTGCAGAAGAAACCTGCAGTTGCTGCTGGTAAGTATATCCCTTTTCTTTGTTTTGTATGTACCATGGGTGGGAAGTACTTCATTGAATACTCTTTGTATTGCAGAATCCCGAGATGCGGGGTATTCTTTTGTTGACATTCCTGCGTCTCCTCCGCACACCGCTGCCGCGGGTGCGGGTGTATTGAAGGAGAAGGTCGCGCCTAAGGAGCCTGCGGCCCCTTTCGCTGGGCCAGTTCGTGATCCCCCTTTGGAGAAGACGGTGGAGGCGACTGCTGACCGGATTTTTGACACTGTGGACTCCTCGGACAATCTGATCTCTCCTGATGAGGGTGACGGATTGAACTTGAGGTTTTCAGATGCCGGTAAGCAGAAGTCTGATGCTGAGGTGCGGCAGCAGGATGCTGAGCCGCAGAAGTCTCCTGCTGGGGAGAAAGGTAGCGGCTCGTCTGCTGGTGATGCGGGTCACGACGGGCCTCCAATTCAGCCTGGGGAGTCTGAATTGGAGTATTACTACCGCACATATTCCACGGGTCGCAGTATGGTGTATCACCGACCTCCCTAGACTGTTATGCAGGGGGATGATATCTCAAATGACCCTGCGGCCTGCAAGGAGATTCTGGGTGGTCTGGGCACCCCTTTTGAAGTTGAGCGTGCCCGTGCCGCACCCCGAGAGCTGCGTGTAAACCAGCTCTCGTCAATGCTGGTAGGTACTTCCATCGTGGCTAATGCCATTTTGGAAGATTATAAGGTGCTGGGCCGCCGCGAGGAGGAGGCTGCTCGTATGCGGGCGGAAGCCGAGAAGTTGGTCGATGCTGCTCGTGCGGGTGCGGAGCAGCTCGAGAAGGATAAAGCTGCTTTTGAGAAGCAGAAGCAGACTTCTGAGTGGGCTGTCACTGCCCAGCTGAAACAGGTGCGTACCCTTGCTAAACTCCTTGCTGATGAGCGCAAGAGTTGGAACGAAAAGTTGTCCAATGAGCGCAAGAAATGGAATGAATCTTGGGCTAAGCAGAATAACGTTCTGTTTCATACTCGGCAGGAGTTGGCGAATGCCAAGGCAGCGAATGCTACCTTGAGTCAAGAGAAGGCTGCGGCTGAGGCCATTTCTGTGAAGGCGCTGCAGGCGAAGGCCGACGCCTTGAAGGCCCTTGAAGAGGCCGAAGAAGCCGGGGCTCGTGCCTCAAAGGCCTATGAAGAGGCCGCAGAGAAGGAGAGCCGTGCTTCTAAGGCTCTTGAAGAGGCGAATGCGGAGCGCATTCGTTTAGGCAAAGTTGTTGAAAGCCTGCAGGTACGTATCTTTAGCGTTGTTGCTTTCGTCTATTGTTTTGAAAATATTTACCGAGTAAACTGTTTGCTGTTCTTGTAATAGGCTGAGGTTCAGGCCCGGGAGGTCGCGGTTACGGACCTTACTGCCCGCGCATCTGTTGCGGAGAACCGGGCTGACGCTGCTGTTGAGGCCAAGGATGCCTTGGTGTCCTCTTTTAACCAACTGGAAGCTGACCGTGAGTGGTTGCGGACTCACGGCATCGCGCGTGTAAGTATCCTTTGCCTTTACATTTGCTTGGATTAGCATTCAAGACTTATGATCTTTTTATTGCAGATTGTCGAGGCTATAATGAATGCCCCTGAGACCTCATCTGGATTGGACCTGGTCAAGGAACGTGCGCGTGATGCTGGCTTCAAGGCTGGTTTTAACCGCTGCATTGGGCACATCAATGTACTATCCGCAGGCGGTTATACTGATCAGGCATCCGGGTTCCGTGATGTGGATACCGAGGGTCGTCTGAAAGCAGCCGTAGCCTCCTTTTATGACACGCCCCTTGCCTGTGTAGGGGAGCTAGACGAGTGTTTGGAGGTTGCGGACTATGTTGACCGCTTGCGGATGCTTTACCCTGATGTGGAAGAGGAAGAACCCGCTGGTGACGTCGGAGGCGACGCGGGGACCAGTGGTTCAAAATAGGGTTTAGGTTGGCTAGTGTGCCTCCTTTTTTGTATTCCTCTTGTATAGAATAGGAACTTTATGTAAATTCCGTAAGCATCATGTAGATACTTGAATTTTTTGAATATAAAGTTTCTTTGTTCAGTTTGTACAAGTGTTTTTAATTCTTGCATGTCTGAACGTGTGTTTGCGTAATCTTTACCCATTTATGAACGGGGTCAAGTATGCTCCATACTTTTGATGTATGTGTATGTATCAATTCTGTTAATTACCGTGTGAGGGTTTTAGAATTGCTTTAAGCTTTGTAAAAGCTTATATTATCGGAACTCTACCCATTTGTGAATGGGGTCGAGTGTACTCCATACTTTTGTCGTATGAGTCCGCGTCAATTCCATTGTTTGCCTTTTTGGGGCTCAGGAATTGTGTTTAACAAAAACTTGTGTATCCGGCCGGATAAAACATGCAAGTCTGTTTGTCTTTTGCTGGCCTATTACAATATTTGTGTGTGGTTACCACTTTGTATGGGTATCATGAATGAAGATTTTGCCAATCTGTTTTTGGGATACCGCAAAGTGGAACACGCAATTGTAATAGTAATAACAAACAATAATGTAGAAAATTGCTTATTTATTTATTTGCAAATGGCCTGCGGCCAAATAGGTTACATAGAGAGTGTTGGAACATAGCTTACATATAGCAGCGTCTAAGCTGTTGTGCGTTCCATGTTCTGGCGATAGGTTCGCCCTCTAGTGTTTGTAACCTGTATGCGCCCTTCCCTAAGACCTCGCTGATGAGGTAGGGTCCCTCCCACTTGGGGGCAAGTTTTCCTGGGCGCTCGGCATTAGATGCCTCGTTGTCACGTAGGACGTAGTCCCCTGGAGTGAAAGTACAAACGCGAACTCGCGCGTTGTAATACTTTTCCAGTTTGGATTTGTATTTGGCCTCGTTGATGGCGACGTTCTCGCGCCTTTCTTCTAGGAGGTCCAAATCGATCCTACGTTCCCTGTTGTTGTCTAGCTTTTCGATAGCCAACATTCTAGGAGATGGGAGGCCCATTTCCGCGGGTATCACCGCTTCAGACCCGTAGACGAGGCTGAAAGGTGTTTCCCCGTTGCTTGTTTTTGGGCTAGTGCGGTGAGCCCATAAGATGCTTGGGAGTTCATCGACCCAGCCACGCCTGGCTGTTCCCAATCGTGCTTTGATTCCTTCGACTAAGCCTTTATTTATACTCTCGACTTGGCCGTTCCCTTGTGGGTGTGCGACTGACGAGAATATGTGTTTGATGTTCAGCTCTTCTAGCCATTGTTGGAATTCGTCGGCAGCGAAGTTGGTGCCGTTGTCGGTAACAATGTACATTGGTAAACCGAAACGGCAGATGATGTGCTCCCAAATGAACTTTCTTGTTATCATAGCAGTGGTGGAAGCGAGTGGTTTCGCCTCTACCCATTTTGTGAAGTAATCAACCGCCACTATGATAAATTTAACTGCACCTGGTGCGTCCGGGAATGGTCCCACTACGTCGATCGCCCATTTTTGAAAAGGCCATGCAGTAGTGACGGGGACCAGATTGTTTTTTGGCCGCAAAGTTTTTGGTGCATGGCGCTGGCAGTCCATGCATTTGCGTAATTCTTTGACGGCGTCCAGGTGCATGCCGGGCCAGTAATACCCGGCATTCATGATTTTTGCCACGACCATGCGTGGTCCGGCATGTATGCCGCATATGCCCTCATGTATCTCTCGGATAAGGTATGTGGCATCTTGTGGATTAACGCATCGGAGGAGTGGTCCGAGGTATGACTTTCGGTATAAGATACCGTCTCCCATTTGATAGTGGCACGCTTTGTATTGCAACTTACGTGCCTCTGTTTTGCTCTCGGGAGTCACACCTGACTGAAGGTATGCGATAATTGGTGTCATCCATGACGTTGTTCCGTATTGGATGACACTGACCTGGCGTAGGGGAACCGAAGGATTTTGCAAAATCTCGATACGTACCTCCTTTGCCAAGTGTTGGAAGCTGGTGGATGCAAGTTTTGATAGTGCATCTGCGGATTTGTTTTCGCTTCGATTAATGTGTCGAATATTGAATGAAGCGAATTTGGATTTTAGCTGCAGGGCTTGCTCGAGGTAGAGGATCATGATATCCCCTTTGGCGGCATAGTCGCCGCGTACATGGCCCGCAACTAACAAGGAATCGACGTGCGCTTCCAGATGTTGCACGCCGATTTTGACTGCTAAACGTAGCCCGGCTAATAGTGCTTCATATTCTGCCTCGTTGTTGGTGCTTTTAAAATCGAGGCGGATGGCATATGTAAGCTCTTGGCCGTCAGGGCTGACGAGTCGCAGACCTGCGCCCGCGCCGTCCTCGTTGGATGCACCATCGGTAAATAGTGCCCATACTTCTGAGGAGGGTGGTGGGGGCGCAGGATTTTGGGATTCTTCGCATTCTTGGATGCGATCCGCTGGTACTTCAGCGGCGAAATCAGCTAAGATTTGGCCCTTTGATGGCAGGGCGCGGTTTGTAATGTATTGTATGTGCGCCCAGCTCAATTGCCCATTTTGCTAATCTCCCAGAGATGTCGGGTTTGGACAGGATCGGGCCGATCCTGTAATTGGTTAGCACTGTGATGATGTGGTTTACGAAGTAGCGTCGTAACCGTCTTGAAGCATGTACCAGTGCTAGTACCAATTTTTCCATTATTGAGTATCTCGTCTCCGGGTCGTTGAGCATTTTGCTGATATAATAGATGGGTGTTTGAACCCCTGCTCGTTCCACTATTAATACCGCGCCCACTGCGTTGTCCGCAGCGGATAGGTATAAGATGAGTGGCTCATCTTTGCATGGTGCGGTTAGTGTTGGGAGTTGTATCAAACACTCCTTCATCTCCTGGAAGGCCTTTTCGGCCTCTGTGGTCCACTGGAATTGTTCTTTCTTTGAACAGCTTCGCAGGGTCTTGATGAAAGGGTATGACTTGGCTGCGTGGTTAGCCAAGAACCTGTTGAGTGCCGCCAGCCTTCCGGCCAGGCGTTGCATATCTTTCATCGATGCAGGCGATGGCATGCGCTCGATCGCCTGCACTTTTTCCGGGTTTACCTTGAATCCATCTTTGGTGACGATGAACCCAAGGAATTTGCCTTCTTCCATTCCAAACGAGCATTTCCCTGGATTGAGCTTCATGTTGACGCTTCGCAGAGTTTGGAATGTTCTTTCTATATCAGTGAGCATGGTATCTTCCTCCATGCTCATGACGACCAGGTCGTCCATATAGATTTCGACACTTTTGCTTATTTGACCGCGGAAAGTGTCGTTCATTCAGTTTCTGGTAGGTTGAGCCCGCGTTGCGCAACCCAAACGGCATTTTTGTATAGCAGTAATTTCCGGTTGGGGTCCGGAATGCCGTTTTGTCTTCATCCTCAAGTGCCATTTGTACCTGGTGGTACCCTTTGTAGCAATCGAGGAAACACTTCCACCTAAATGGTGCGAGGTTATCGACCTTTTCGTCGATTTCCGGAAGCGCGTAACAATCCTTGGGGCAGGCCTTGTTAAGGTCATTGTAATCGACGCACATGCGCCAGCCCCGGATGGTTTTTCTACCATGACAGGGTTGGATAACCAAGTCTGGTACTTGACTTCCCGCAGTATACCTGCGGAGAGCAGTTCTTCGATCTGCTCTTGCATCGCCTGATTTTTAGCTGACCCAAGGTGGCGTTGGCCTTGGATCACTGGTTTGATACCTGGTTTGGTATTCAAATAGTG